>NC_091587.1:7331254-7333754 GCF_042767895.1 Penaeus vannamei | reverse complement strand
TACGTACGAAATGTATGTGCGTACGTACGAATGCATGTACGTGCGTGTGTGCGAAATGTATGTGCGTGTGTACGAATGCATATACGTACGTACGAATGCATGTACGTGCGTGTGTACGAAATGTATGTGCGTATGTATGTTCGTGTGTACGAATGCATATACGTACGCACGAATAAAACCATCCAATACACAAGTCCGCAACACGCCCCCCCCTCCTCCTCCACCCCTCGTGCCCTCCCGGCGCCCACCAGCGAACGCCCATCGTTTCGGCTGCGGGCGTCCTTCCCCCCTCGGCCCGACCTTCAACTCTGGCCTCTCTCTCATGACTGCCACCCCCCACCCCCCCTTTCCCTCTACTTCTCTCTCTCTCTCATTCTCCTCTCTATATACTCCTCTTCCCGTGATATCTCCCCCTTTTTTTCTTGATCGCACCTTCCTTCTCAATTTTCTCCTTCGTCTCCCTTCTCCTTCCTCGCTCTCTCCTGTTTTTTCTCTATCTTCCTTCTTCCTTCTTCCTTCTTCCTTCTTCCTTCTTCCTTCTTCGTCTTCTTCTTCTTCTTCCTTCTCCTTTTCCTTCTCCTTCTTCTCCTCTTCCTCTTTCTCTTCCTTCTCTTTCTCCTCTTCCTTCTTTTCCTCCTTCTTCTCCTCCTTCTTCTCCTCCTTCTTCTCCTCCTTCTTCTTCTCCTTCTTCTCCTCCTTCTTCTTCTCCTTCTTCTCCTCCTTCTTCTTCTCCTTCTTCTCCTCCTTCTTCTTCTCCTTCTTCTCCTCCTTCTTCTTCTCCTTCTCCTCCAACTCTATCCCTTTCGTCTCTCTTTCCTTCTTCTATTCCCCCTCCCCCTCCCCCTCCCCCTCCCTCTCCCTCTCCCTCTCCCTCTCCCTCTCCCTCGAAGGTCGAATAAGACTTGTAAGGTGATGCAACAGTGACAGCCAATCTTTGCTCTTTCGCCATCTCTCTTTTTTGTATTTTTCTCTTTCTTTGCCTTTCTCTTTCTTTCTTTCTTTCTCTTTCTTTGTTTTTCTCTTTCTTTCTCTTTCTTTGTTTTTCTCTTTCTTTCTCTTTCTTTGTTTTTCTCTTTCTTTCCCTTTCTTTGTTTTTCTCTTTCTTTCTCTTTCTTTGTCTTTCTCTCTTTCTCTTTCTTTGTCTTTCTCTCTTTCTCTTTCTTTGCCTTTCTCTCTTTCTCTTTCTTTGCCTTTCTCTCTTTCTCTTTCTTTGCCTCTCTTTCTTTCTCTTTCTTTGCCTCTCTCCCTTTCTCTTTCTTTGCCTCTCCCCCTTTCTCTTTCTTTGCCTTTCTCTCTCTCCTTGTCTGTCTGTCTGTCTGTCTGTCTGTCTGTCTGTCTGTCTGTCTGTCTGTCTGTCTGTCTGTCTGTCTGTCTGTCTGTCTGTCTGTCTGTCTGTCTGTGTCTGTCTGTCTGTCTGTCTCTCCTCTCTATCTGTCTGTCTATCTGTCTCTCCTCTCTGTCTGTCTGTCTATCTGTCTCTTCTCTCTGTCTGTCTGTCTATCTGTCTCTCCTCTCTGTCTGTCTGTCTGTCTGTCTGTCTGTCTGTCTGTCTGTCTGTCTGTCTGTCTCTCTCTCTCTCTCTCTCTCTCTCTCTCTCTCTCTCTCTCTCTCAAACAAAGGCATACACACAGTCAATTATACTCCCTCATCCTCACTCACACTCAATCTCGGGTACTATGTTAGATTTGATAGATAGAGACAGATAGATAGATAGAGATAGACAGAGATAGACAGATAGATAGAGAGAGAGATAAGATAGATATAGGTAGACAGAGATAGATAGATAGATAGAGAAATGATAGCTAGATACATAGATAGAGAAATGGGTAGAGAGAGATAGACAAAGGTAGACAGATAAATGATAGATAGATAGAGAAATAGAGAGAGGGAGATGGATGGATATATAGATATAGATATATAAACAAAGTAAAGAGAGTTAAAGATGGATAGACAGATAGAGACAGACAGACAAGTAGATAATCACCCCCCCCCCCACCCAGTACAGTACAATTGATAAGATAGATAATAAAAAAAGTTACTTCGCGCCGTCGCTTCCCCGCACGGGCGTGAGGGCGGCGAGGGACCTCCGTCGCGGCGCCCAATCACCGGCGCCCTCCCCCTCCCCCCTCCCCCCTCCCCCCAGGACAAAAGCGCACGATCTACTCACCGAGTAGGCCAGGACACTGCCGCCCGGAGCTGCCGACTGAGTGCGATAGGCCGTCTGGGCACTCAGGTTGGGGCTGGGACTGCCGCCGGGGTAGCCGGTGCTGGGGGCCTGGCCCGGCTGCCCACCGGGGTAAGGGCTGCCTCCGGGGAGCGGATACCCTGCGCCACTACCGGGGTACGGGCTGCCTCCAGCGGAAGGGTAGGCGCCGCCGGTGGCTGGAGGGTACTGCTGAGGCCCTCCCGCAGGGTAAGGGCCGGCCCCGGGAGCCGGTGGGTAGCCCGCCCCTGTGGCCGGCGGATAGGAGGACCCTCCGGGGGCCGGCGGGTATGGAGA
>NC_091587.1:7318754-7321254 GCF_042767895.1 Penaeus vannamei | reverse complement strand
GAGGAAGAGGAAGAGGGAAAGGGGAGAGGACGAGGAAGAGTTGAGAGGGGAAGGGATGAGGAAGAGGAAGAGTTGAGAGGGGAAGGGAGAGGAAGAGGAAGAGTTGAGAGGGGAAGGGAGAGGAAGAGGAAGAGTTGAGAGGGGAAGGGAGAGGAAGAGGAAGAGTTGAGAGGGGACGGGAGAGGAAGAGTTGAGAGGGAAAGGGAGAGGAAGAGGAAGAGGAAGAGGGAAAGGGAGAGGAAGAGGAAGAGTTGAGAGGGGAAGGGAGAGGAAGAGGAAGAGTTGAGAGGGGAAGGGAGAGGAAGTGGAAGAGTTGAGAGGGAAAGGGAAAGGAAGAGTTGAGAGGGAAAGGGAGAGGAAGAGGAAGAAGGGAAAGGGAGAGGAAGAGGAAGAGTTGAGATGGGAAAAGGGAGAGGAAGAGTTGAGAGGGGAAAGGGAGAGGGAGAGGAAGAGGAAGGAAGGGAGAGAGAGAGGAAGAGGGGAAGGAGAGAGGGAATGGGAAAGGGGGAGGAAGAGGAAATGGGAGAGGGGAGGGAGGGAAAGAGAAAAAAAAGAAAGAGAGAGAATAGAGAGTGAAGTGGGAGAGTGACACCACGAAGGAGGAATCAAGGAGAGGGACACAAAAGGAAAGGGAAAGAGGACACAGAAGAAAGAGAAAGAGGACACAGAAGAAAGAGAAGACAAAAGAAGAAAAGAACAAACAAGAAATATAAAAAAGCAGGAAAATGAATTGAAAAGGAAGCAACAGAAGGACGCAGAAGCAAAAGCACAAAGAAAGAAAATTAACCAACAAGGTGACAAAGACAAAGAAGGAGAGAAAGACAAAGAAGAAACCAACAGAAGGAGAGAAAGAGACAGCGGGAGAAAAAGACACAAAACGGGAGAAAGAGACAGACGGAGAGAAACCCACAGAAAACAGAAGGAGATCGACACAAGACGAGGACACGGAGAAGGCATCGAAATCAGCTGATTCCCGGTGTGTTTCGGTGACAAAAGCTGTCAGAAATATAATGATGAATGCTCAGTCACCACATACTGCGGTAGATGCCTCCAGACGTTCTTGTAACAGATAGAGAAAGAGAAAGAGGGATGGGGGAAGGGAAGGGGAAGGGGGAAGGAGATTGGGAGAGAGAGGGGAAGGGGGAGAGGGAGAGGGAGAGGAAGGAGAGGGAGAGGGAGAGGAAGGGGAGGGAGGGAGAGGGAGAGGAAAGGGGAGGGAGAGAGGGAGGGAGGGAAGGGAGGAGGGGAGGGAGGGAGGGAGGGAGGGAGGGAGGGAGAGAGAGAGAGAGAGGAGAGAGAGAGAGAGAGAGAGAGAGAGAGAGAGAGAGAGAGAGAGAGCGAGAGAGAGAGAGAGAGAGAGAGAGAGAGAGAGAGAGAGAGAGAGACGTAGATAAATAATGATAAATGACATACACGTGACAGATGGAAGGAATAGAAAAATAGGTGTACGTGTATGTGTGCATGTGGATATGTGCATGTGCGAGTGCGTATGTACATATGCGTGTATGTGCGTGTGCATGTATGTACATGTGCATGTGCGAGTGTGTATGTACATATGCGTGTATGTGCGTGTGCATGTATGTACATGTGCATGTGCGAGTATGTACATATGCGTGTATGTACATGTGCATGTGCATGTGCGTATGTACAAGTGCATGTGCATGTGCGTATGTACATGTGCATGTGCATGTGCGTATGTACATGTGCATGTGCATGTGCATATGTACATGTGCATGTGCATATGTACATGTGCATGTGCATGTGCATATGTACATGTGCATGTGCATATGTACATGTGCATGTGCATATGTACATGTGCATATGTGCATATGTGTATGTGCATGTGTATGTGTATGTGCATGCGTGTGTACGTGTGCATGTCCGTGCAAAACAACTGACACAAAGCCAAGCAAAATTGCAGTGGAATCAACTGCCACGGGGCTGGCTCCTCCACCCACGCCCCCGTGACGCACTCATAGGCCTACCTCGATCTCGCCGACAACAGGGTGGAAACGAACACAAATTTTGGAACTAACCTGGCCGAAGCCGACGCCGGGGTTGGCGCCTGGGTAACTCATCTGTTGGCGAGGGGAGAGCAGAGGGAAAAAGTGAGTCGGCGATAGATGAACGTGAAAGATGGGATATGTTTGTTTGTTTATTTGTTTGTCTGCCTCACGCAGACACTTACGAATTCTTTCATTAATTCATCCATTCATTCATCCATTCATTCTCTCACTCTCTCTTTTCCCAAAGGAGAAAGAGAGAAGGGAGAAATGGAGAAAAGGAGAGGGAGGATAATGGAAGAAGGGGAGGGGAGGGAAAGACAGACGAGGTATAGGGAGGGGGAGGGGGGGGAGGGGGGAGGGGAGAGAGAGGGGAGGGGGAGGAGAGGAGGGAGGAGGGAGAGGGGAGGGAAGGGAGGGGAGGGGAGGAGGTGAGAGGGACGGGAGGGGAGGGAGGGGAGGAGGGGAGAGGGACGGGAGGGAGGGAGGAGGGGAGA
>NC_091587.1:7296420-7310754 GCF_042767895.1 Penaeus vannamei | reverse complement strand
TCTAGCCATGGGGGATCCTCGTAGGTGGAAGCGAAGGGTGGATGCGGCTATGCGCCCCCGTCGGCGTCAGCCCCGTTGATGATGATGATGATGGTTTGGGGTTGGAAGTAGATTGGAGAGGGTCTTGGGTCATGGGTTTGGGGGTCATAGGTCATGGGTTAGGGGATTGTAGGTCATTGGTTTGGGGGTCACAGGTCATGGATTGAAGGTTTGGGGTCGATGGTCATGGGTTTTGGGGGTCTTGTGTCATGGGTTAGGGGATTGTAGGTCATGGGTTTGGGGGTCACAGGTGGATTGGCAAGGGTCTTGGGTCACAAGTCACAGATTTTGGCTTGGATTTTGAGTCACAGGTAACAAGTCTTGGGTCACAGGTCATGGATCTTGGCTAGTGGGGTCCGAGGTCATTTGTGGTTGTTTCCTTTTTTTATTATCTCTGGTATTGGGTCATTGGTCACAGGTAAGAGGTCAGAGATGTTGGGTATTGGGTCATGGAAGTGAATGGTGATGGTGAAGACGGGGTTGATTCACTGTAGCAAAACAATGAAACAATGAATTATTACCATTATTATTTTTATTATTATTATTAACATTATTATTGTGGTTGCCATTGTTATTATTATTATGGTTACTAATATTTTTCCTGTTGCTGTAGTTGGTATTGTTATCATCATCATTTCTAGTAATCCTCTAAAGACTGCAATGATGGTAAATGGTTTTATTTAGTGTTAGCAATATTTTTTTAAACTGCAACAGTAATGTAAATTATGACAAGTATAGGTTCCAGTTTAACAAAAATTATTAACTATAATATTTCCAGGAACATACTTCACATAAGAACACTAAAATAAGATTTTTATTTTTCAGAATAGGGGGGTGCGAACAAGTATGTCTGATGTCACTGGAACACAATAGCACAGAGTTGCTGGAGGTTAGAGCTCAGCCTTCTGCTGAACCTGCCTACTTCTGCTTAACTCGACCTGGAGGTGATAAGGAATACATAGCATGCAATGAGAGCAAGGTACGTGAGTCTTTTATGATGAGGCAACATTAATATAGCATTTGATGTGTATTTCTAAGATTCCTGGATAATTGTTGTATCTCTTGTAATAATATATGATTAGCATGATTTTTTTTTAATCAATTTATTTTTTTTATGATTGTTATGTAGACATATTCATCTAACGCTTTTATTCCCATGGCAGACACATTTAGAATTCAGCCGTCCTCTGGTGACCCCTCAGTATCACGGTGGAGAAGAAGGAGCTATGTGCCATTATCCTCAGCACGAGTTCAACACGAGTGAGGGACTATTTGTCAGCCTCACCTGCCGCACCTCTGCACCTAACTGTAGGGTGGTCTGTGATGCAAGTGAAATGGTGAGGACTAGCACCCATTTTAGCCAATATATGATATAAAACAGATCATTCACCCATATCTTTTCAGTCTTATTTACCAAAAAGGTTGATAAAGTGGATGAGAATTCAACAATGATTGTAATCCTTCTGATATATAGTTATAGAAAGGAATTTGATTGATTTAAACTCCGTAAAGACTGGATATTAAATTTCTTTGATGCATATTCAATACAAGAGATTGATGAAGCAGATTTTCATTGGTTAAAGATTTGATTATTAAGTATTCACAACTTTCGCAGATCGAAGGCAACAGCTTGCTACAGGAGCCCATGTGTTCTGTCGTGAAGGGTAATCGTACGATGACCCTCTGGCTGTACTTTGGAGTCCGTGCTCTTGCTGAGATGTTTACCGCGATCCTTGTGTCACTGCTAGAGGCTGTGGCACTTACCATGGTACACCAGCATAATGGGGATTATGGTCGAGAAAAAATGTGCGGTATTGTTGCTGTTGGTATGTGAAACAATTACTTTTTTTTTTTTTTTTAGGAGTTTTAATTTCTAGTTGGAAAAGATACCTCTTCTTGATAATATTTTTGTGTGGGTTTAATTTCAAGATCCAAGAGTGATTATAATGTAGTGATAAGTTATAATCATGACTAATAAAAAAGATAACATTAATTTCTTTTGGAGGTAATTTCCATTTAAAATTTACTAAAATCTAAACTGCATTACAGGTGTTTTTTCTCCTCTCTGCGGATACCTAATGGACACACACATTGGGACGTTTGGAGTATACAATTATGCTCCTGTGTTCTATGTCTTTGATGGCCTTCTAATGATAACTGCTATTGTCACTTTATTTCTACCCTTTGAGGTAGAAGTTACGAGAAAAAGCCTGGTAAGATAACAAAATGACTATTTAGGAATGTGTGTTATATTTATACTTACGTGTATGTTTGTGTTGCACATTCATTGCAGACATTTCACTGTGGTAATCCTAAAGCATCTAGTTTTAGCCCCCCTTTTAAAAGAAATATCAAAATCTTGCCTATTTGCACTATAATGTGATAATCTTACAAAAAAAGTTAACCATCCTGAATGCTTTCAGTGGAAGAGTATCGGGTCCCTGATCAAAACCTCGGAACTCAACATCCTCCTCTTACTGATGACTCTGCTTGGCACATTCTGGGGTTATCTCAAGACCTTTGTTTATGTTTACCTCGAAGACCTGCATGCATCCAAGCTCCTTATGGGACTAACTGTGACCATCAGCATCGTCCCATCGTTACCGTTCCTGTACAAGAGCTCTGCTGTGGTGCAGTTCTGTGGCCATCACTACCTCATCATGCTGGCCTTCGTGGCTTATTGTATTAGATTTGCTGGTAGGTTGTTATGTTATTGTGTAAGAATGGTCATGATTTTTCTTTTTTTCTCTTTTTTCTTCTTCTTGGGGCTATGTATTGAGGATATAATCACCTTTTTTGTTTGAAAAACAGGTGTCATATAATTGCAAAAGATATGTAGTACAAAAATGATTTGTATTATTTGTATCAAAATTGAGATCAGACTTTTCCAAAAAAAGAGAATAAAAAAAATGGAAGCCTTAAATGATCATGGTGTTTCTAACATAGAGCAGATATGTAATGTTATCTCTAAATTGTTACATTATAGAATAACAGTTTTATCATATTTTTCCAGGTTTCTCCTATATCACGAATCCATGGTGGGCGTTACTGCTGGAGTCTTTGGAACTCTTCACACTAAACCTCATGAATGTTTCAGCAGCCACGTTGGCATACAAACTGGCCCCAAAGACGTTTGTTGCAACAGCACAGGCTCTTGTTTGGGTCTCACATTTTAATATAGGTTTGTATTTTTTCTTTCTTTCTTTCTTTATAGAAGTATAGGTATAGTGTTGCATAAATCGATGAAACAAAATGAAATATCAATCTTTTGCTTTTCTCTCACAGACAGAAGCATGTATCTCTATCTATTTATGTATATGTGTACACTTGAAGATACATGATTCAAGACAATTATTTGGAAAGAGTACACAATGTATAGCATTATCATTTACTGTGCCGGCCATCAAAGGTGGTAGATCGGGTTGTACAGGGAAACACTTCATTCTTTGGTGTTTGTTTATTCCTTTTATCCTTTCTTACATCTACATTTGTCATTTTCTTTACTATTGTGCTTCCATGTTTATAAAACTGAAATGAAAAAATTTCTTCCTCTTAATCTATGAGATCTAAAACATAAAACATCTTCTTCAAGCATAAACAATCTTTACACATATTCTGAGTTATATAATGATGCATGACATTAGTTGATTATACAAATATTTGCAGAAAATTACCTCTAATCTGCCTCAGGGGCTCCCTGTAATGGCCGACTGTTGCTACAGTGGACTTATAAAAATGGAATGCACTAGGTCGTATAGAGAATGTTATAAAGGGGTAACTTAATCATTACTTCTTGTGAAACTAAACTAACTTTGTTTATGAAATGCATACAAAATAAAAGGAATATAAATATCACTTACATGTACATCTTACAGGGGATTCACAGGGAAATTTCACATTATACTAAATATTCTATCTTTAATCATGTCATTCTTTCTTTACAGGTCGATGCCTTGGTACTTTCGTTGGTGGGTACCTGATTACTCAGTATGGGCAGGTGTATGTCTTTCAGGGTGCAGCAGTTGCAGCTGCTATTATTGCTGCCCTCTACCTGTGTATACACCAGCTGGTCAAACATGTAAAGGCTAATGGGAAACCCCTACCAAAGCCACAGCCGATAAGAGAAAATGGTTTGTTTTGAGTACCTAAATTCTTGTTGCTTAATATATAGATGTTACTTGTAATTATGTATAATCTGGGTCTAAAGTTCTCGAAAAAGTTTTGCGTGTTTTGTTCATTGCCCAGAGATGGCGATACGCTAGATTATTGGGAGTTCATTGACGCCCTCGTGTTTTCCTCGATCTTGTTGATTCAGACACTTTTGAAGCAATGTAATGCAATGTTCAGGAATCCGCCCCATTTTTAATACGCAGAGATTGCAGCGCCATCTCTGGGCAAAAATTTATGTTTTTGTTACATTTGAATATGAAAGTCATCAATAATTATTGGAAATTATGAAATGTAAGGTATTTAAAATTATATTAATCTGCTAGACCTTTTTCCTGCCATCCTTCCTTGAATCATTTTATCTGATGATTCAATTTTTCCCCAGGAAATGTTCCCAATGGCCATTACACACCACTGCAAGCTGCCGATGGAAGATTTTGATCACATCTGCAAGCTAGACCTCTACAAGTTACCACTGAAAGCCATGAGAAAGTGCTTGACTGCCAAACACTTTTGTGGCATTGTGATATACATCTGAAGTGAAAGCGAATCTTATAATCCAGTGTGACAGAATAGTCCTGTGTATATAAGATTTTTATGCCTGCAGAATTAATAATATTGTAAATACATTGGTCAGGGCTGTTTGCCAGGTTGTCTAGAAATGGCTGGGAGTTGAGCAGTTGAATGGACAAGCCTCAAACTAAAAGTTATATTCAACAGGTCAACAGTAAAACTAGTGTTTTGGCATCTGCCTTACTGCTGACAAAGTCCCGCAGAAGAGTGAATGAGTTTTCAAGCTGTGGTGCTAATTAAAGCTGTGGACTATAAACAAACTGTGTCTTGCAAAATGAAGAGTGAGCATAAAAAAATCTGTTCCTCATGTACAAGATGTTCATATTTGCTATGTCGGTGAAATCTTGAATGTTGATAATATATTGTATGAAGGTCATTGAAAGTCAGTAGTTCTTAGTTTCTAGGGTACCATCATGAAATATGACTTTCTTTCATATTATGTGATCTTTTATATCAGACTTGAGTGTTGATTCACAAGGAGTCATTGCAGTCAGATCCCTTCGTACTGACAACACTAATAATAGCATGTAAATCTCAGCAAATATTTATTACTCTGGTAATGGATTGTGATTTGGCAAAAAGTCAAAACTATTGTAGCTGTAACATGCAAAACAACTACTAAAATACTAACAGGTAACTCTACTGAATCAGAAGCTCAAGTTCAATATATTTCGTCTTCTTGATATTGAAAATTCAGGTATTTGAAAATGCTCATGGTAGTACATTGTTCTCCTTTCTGTAATATGCCCTTGATTTCTGTTTAGGTTACAGTTTGACTTAAAAGAAATATATAGTTATACTTCTATATCTGTATGATATTTGTTTCAACAATGTTAATACAGCAAGCCAAAAAAATAGTATAAAAACAAATCATGGAACTGATATTATAACTTTTTAGCTTATAAATGTGAAGTTTAGTTACTGTACTGTAAATACGGATAATCACATTAAATATTCACTAATAAATTACATGAACCTATATTGATAATATAGATAGAAAAAAGAGTTAACAATGTTGATATGTGCCATTCAAAGGAACCAACTTCCAAGTAATGGAAATACAGTGAATATGAGTAATAATACAGTGGTGCTACAGGTGGTACTATACTGCATGTTAGTAGGAACAAGAGAAACATTGTAAATAGCTGTAATGATAAAGGGATCTCCAGTGATTGTTGTATGATATTAAACGAGTATGATGTGATATTTATGAGTAATATGTGGACCAAAACTGAAAGATGTATTCTTTAAAGCAGTATTTTAAGCATCTCCAAGTGGTTGATTCCGGCACATATACATCCAAATGCACAGCTATACACACACATAAACAAACAAGTAAACATTGTGAAGATATCCAGTCTTATTCATACCTTTTCTACAAACACAGATAAACAACACACACACGCACACACAAACACCCACACACACGCACACACACACACACGCACACACAAACACACACACACAAACACACACACACAAACACACACACACAAACACACACACACACACACACACAAACACACACACACATACAAACACGCACACACACACGCACACACACACACACACACACACGCACTCACACACACACACACACACTCACACACACACACACACACACACACACACACACACACACACACACACACACACACACACACACACACACACACACACACACACACACACACACACACACACACACACACGCACACACACACACACACACACACACACACACACACACACACACACACACACACACACACACACACACACACACACACACAAAAACACACACACACTCACTTACTCATTCACTCACTCACTCGCACACTTCCTATAGTGCATTATGATATAGCTTTAGCATATCATCAATAGTGTTAAAGCCAAATTGAGTAATAGTACAGAGATACTACATGATATTATGAAGGATAGGAATATTTAGCTTCACAATTTTATATGCATTTTTTCTGTTGCAGTATTTTTTACTGATCATTTTTTATTCCTTAATTTACACGTTATTACATAACTAAAGCGATTGCCAAGATCTTAGCTAACCAGAAACTGCTAAGTTTATAAAATAGAAAATTTTGCAAATCTCTTTAGCATTTTTTTCAAAAGATTAAAAAAAAGTACACATAGAATACTTCTTTGAGGCATATGCAGAAAATATGAATTGAATGCATGGGAGTTTTTATTATATTTCCTCCAATATAAGAAAAAAACTCAGCAAGAGGAAATATTCTGACTGTTAGAGATTGTGTAGGGAGACGAGAGTACACTGTAAAGCTACAAAATATGTATGTTAAAGCACTTTATCCTCTACCTGATGAAGTATATTTATCATAAATCTCATGTGCATCAATGTGAATATACGAGTTTATTCATATGTAAGTTAAAACACATCATTCTGCCTAGTGAAGGTGAAATTATCATAATTCTCATTTACATCAGCATGAAAATAATAATCACCATTTTATTCCATAAAGATTAGGTCATTGTATTAAGTGTGAAGAAAGGCTTTATAAATTATTTTCCAGATGGCATCGGTGCCTGCAGTATGCAACATGTTTTTTTAATGGCTAGCTGCAGGTAACACCCTGTAAAGAAAGTAATGACTCATTGTACTGGTGAAAAAATGTCAAATATCTGAAAAAAAGAGCTTGGATTTTTATATATATACATACATAATACTTGAAATTTGTTTCACAAAGTACGAACAGAGGTGAAAACATATGGACCAAATTGTGAATAGGTAGATTTGTATTGTCAGGACTTATTACTACATGTTTCAGCATTTCAGTGACAAAAATTATTCCAAATATTTAATGTTGTTATTTAAACACTTGTAAGGTGCATGAAAATATTGTATGCATTTTTATCTTTGTTGTATGACTAGGTGAAAAAAATTCTCATAGATACATTTTTTGTAATTGCGATAGTTGGCTGAATAAGCATATATATGTCAGAATAAAAAAATAAATAAATAATACAAATAATAAATATTTATAATATTATTTATTTTATTTTCTAGAAATTGAGGTATCATTAGCTATTTAGTGTGGTCTTTTTTTTAAGTAGTGCAAAATACAAGAAAACTATTTTGAAAATCTTAGACTAAAAAACATCAGTTCCTTATAATGTTTGTACCAAACAGACACATGCATTTGACATGTTATTCTTGTGTAAGTATTTTATACATACAATAGAATATATATGAATGTATAAATGTCAGCTAAATGACCAGTATTAAAGGCTGGTTAGTGGTCAGACACAGAGACATTAAAGGACATTTAAAGGTTTTTAATGGCTAGCAAAAACTTTCAAAAAGGAACCAAGTGAATTAATTGTGACTGAAGTTGCAAAGTACCAATAACCCGTTCAAATAAATTTTACTAAAAGCAAGACAAATCACTTTCACCCAAGAATACACGTTATACAAAAACAAATTAGGGAAAATAAACGTATGATACATTGAACATCAGATAGATGGTAATATATATTCTTTAAAAACCATAATGTTTTAGAAAATTAAATATTTTATAACATCTTTACATGAATAAAGAGGCACATCAAAGAATATTTTTTGTTTATGATTTGTCTCACTTTAAGCACCTGACCCCCCCAGTCCCTTGCCCGTTGTTGTCGTGGGGGGCTTAAGAGACGGAGACGGAGACCCAATGCAGGGATCTCCCCTGCCTAGGGCCTCAGCCCTCGACTCAACTAATTTTGCATGGTCTTTTCCTCCTCAGGCTTTTTGTTTGCGTCCCTTCTCCAACCCTTTCTATTATCTACTTCCTTAGGTGTAAGAGCCGTGCTGAAAGGATGAAAGGCTGACCTTGTGCCAGTCCTGAACAACCTGTGGGAACCATGGGCACCCATTTATGATTTAATTGTCTAGCCTTTATCCCCTACAGGGCACTGAGGGGTGGACTGTTTATGTCCCTTTACATAATCAAGGCTTCCCATGGCCAGTAATGAAGATGTAATACCCCTATTAGGGGCAATGAGGCTTGTTCCTTCATCAAATAGCCCCACCGGCTCCCCGACCCCAGGCTCTCCTTTGACCACAACTCCGAACACAAACTACTACCCACTCCTCAATGCCTACTAGTGCATTACCTACCCAAGCAGAGACTCAATCTCCAGAAGACATTCCTACTGTCCCAACTTCCTCAAATTCATCAACTTACCCCTACAACTTTCTTCATCAAACACCTCAACCTCCCTTATTACTACCTTACAGCCTTATTCTCCATCTCTCTGTAGTACTACCCCCCCCCAACAACACTCCCGCTTCCACTCGCCCCTGTCTTTCTACCACCACCAACCCTACAAATATCTTAACTACTATATTTAGCCCAGCTAAATGGGACCGATTTTTCGTGATCCCCCTACAGCTCCTTACTCAGGCAACACTTCTCTTTTAACAATGTCTCCAAAAACATGTAGGCAGAGTCCCTTTCCATACCCGATGCGATTGCTCCCGTCTCGTAACAGTCAGATCTGAAGCTGAAGCTATAGCATTATCAAAACTAACTGATCTCTGGTAACCCCATCCCTGCAGAACCTCATCCAACTCTTAATACTTGTACCGGAACTGTCTCTATCTCCCCAGCAAACTGCCCAGTCGATACCAAAGATTGGTCAGATTGTGGAGAAGACTTGCTCGGCTGCCTCAAAGACCAGGACGTGATATCAGTACATTGCTACTCCATTCCTCCTAGAGGTCATCGAAAGAAACCCACCAACATTGCCAAAATTACTTTCAGTACACATGACCTTCCCGTTCGTATCTACATTGGTGGACAATCCCTCCCTGTTCAACCATACCAACCTCCTGCCCGTCAATGTCAAAATTGTTGTCGATTTGGACATCCTGCCAAACACTGCTTCTCCACAAACTGATGCCCCCTCTATGCCCAACCCGGTCATAACAGATCAAACTGCCCTGCACAAACACGCACATGTGGCGGCCCCCACAATGTATTTTATAGAGGCTGTCCCACCTACAAGTTCGAGTTCCACATTAAGATTCCACTTCTACATTCAACCTCCCCCAGTCAAATTCTTTTGCCACTCTAAACCCAGACACGCCAATATCAACCACAGCTCCAATCTCAACTACAACCCCAACACCCTCCCCTCTACCTCCCCGCACTACCCGCAGTAGACTGACTAAACGTTCTACCCCTTCTTCCCCTACAGCACACTCACCTCCACCTACCTTTACCTTTACTTCTCAGACACCAGTCTCCTCTTCCCCCCCTCATAAGAAAACCTTTGTCCCACAAAACTCTACAACCAACTCCACTGCAGAAACTATGGAAGACATCCAAAGCTATATGCTTGAGACACAAAATTCCATAACTCATGCTCCCTCCACACTTAGAAGTGATTGCTGATATCCATACCCCTCCTACTCATATTCCCCCTACACCCTACCCCCTTCCTCCTACTCCCTCTCAACACAACCTAACCCCCTCAATTCCGTCCACCACCGATATCCATCCTCCTGAAATCCATCCCCCTCTTACTCATAGCACCCCTACACCCCTTGCTCCTAATCCCTCCCAAGACAACACATCCCCTTCAATTCCAACTATCCATCCTTTCGATATACATCCTCCTACATACACACGGGAATCACTCGTGTCACAATACCCCCTAGCTCCTTCCCCCCCAGATTCCCCAACACGTATCGGCGTTTTCACACATAAAATAACTAAGATATAGCTCTCCTACATTGGAATATTAGCGGTACCCGTTTTCACAGACCAGACCTACGTCATATCCTTGCTTCTTATAACAACCTGTTCTCCTTCTGCAGATACATAAATATCCTTCACTTGATCTAATTCCCTTACCTAAACCACCATAACCCCTTCCCACGTCAACCCCCTTACCCATCTTCAACTTTCCATCATTACTCTAGATAGTTGACGCATAGCAAGTATCACCTGACATCACCCTTTGCTATACTTTCCTATAGTGCTATATGACTTTAGATGTCTAGCACATTTATTTCGCTTTTAACCATTAACTATTAACCATTTAAGCACCTGATCATCATTTCCCTAAAACAAGGTATTCCCTAATTAGCATCCCCCCCAAAAAAAGTTTTTTTTTTTCTCCTTTTCTTTTAAACATTTCGTTTAATTTCCTTTAATTTATGGATGAAGGTAATTTTGAATAACAGTAGTATATCAAAAGCCACAAACACTATGAAAAATGTACAATGTGAGTCATAGTCCTATGCTTCGGAATTATATAAGTGAAAAAATGAATAGATGTTTCCAAGGAGTGACGAGGATATGTGATCATAACGAATGCTTATTGCTATACAGTGAAATTAATATTTTCCTAAGATGAAAAATGTGTTTAGCATATTATATATATATATATATATATATATATATATATATATATATATATATATATATATATATATATATATGTGTGTGTGTGTGTGTGTGTGTGTGTGTGTGTGTGTGTGTGTGTGTGTGTGTGTGTATGTGTGTGCTGTGTGTGTGTGTGTTGTGTGTGTGTGTGTGTGTGTGTGTGTGTGGAAAGGTATGAATGAGAACGAATATCTTCACAATACCTTTCCACATTTTGTCAACATGAATACGGTTCATCCTTCTTATATATATAGTAAGAGAAAATCACATCTTTACACACATACTGCCTCACAGCCATGTAAGTCATATATCCTTATATGTGGAATGAGATTACATTACATTTTCTCAATTTTTATTCCACATTCTTTAGCAATACAGTTAAAACTTATTGACAATGAAATAGTGTTGTAGTGCAATTGTTAGATAATGGCGTCCCATATATAAAACATATTCATACCAGACTAGAACATCACTAATTACATTCCTAATTAACATAATGCCTATGACTAATTACCCTTATTACTATGATATCTTTCTACCACATCCTATGAGTGAAGCAGTTTCCCATTTATGAAAGATATGTCAGTAAAAAAATAGATAAATGAAAAAAAAACATTGGTGATTTCAGTAGTGCCAATCTCCTAAGGAACTCTTCTGAAAAATCAACCTTATGACTCCCATAGACTTTCAGTTATTGGCTTTATCTCCTTCCGTGACAGCGATCTTCCTCTACAACTCAAGCAAAAAGAAGTAGTAGAAGAAGAAGAAGAAGAAGAAGAAGAGGAGAAGAAAAAGAAGAAAAAGAAGAAGAAGGAGGAGGAAAAGAAGGAGAAGGAGAAGAAGAAGAAGAAAAGGAGGAGATGGGGGAGAAGAAGGAGGAAGAGAAGAAGAAAGCAGGAGGGATGGACGCTCTGATTTTCAATGAACATGGTTTGAAAAAAAAATTTAGCCTCAGTCAATAAAGTTGATGTCTTCAAGAAATCAATTTTGAATCCTCCTGATTTTTAAAAGGTGGGAGTTAGTATATGAATAATTACAATACTTCAGGAAAAAAACAAAGAAATTTCTTACTGAATATTCTCTACATTACAACTTTATCATCAAAATGAATTTATACGAATTAAACAGATCAAAATGTGTTTTCTCGCCTCAACTTTTTCGAATTAAAAATAAATAAAAAAGAACATTCCTACACCGCTAATATTCCCATATACTAATCTTTTTCACGATTTGAAAGAAAAGGGGCTTTCCCGCCCACCTCTGCACGGATTTTTTTCACAGCTTCACTCGGTGCGATTATATTTGGAGAACTGATTGTGGCTCTCGTAGTGGTCCCTTATGATCCACACGACGAAGACGAAGGTCACGAGGACATCCAGGAGCAAGGTCACGCAGATCCCGGCGGCGTTGATGGCCCTCGAACGGCAGGTACTCACCGGTTGCTTCTGCTCCTGGAGTGTCTCCGGCCACGCCAGCTTCAGCGCGTTCGTGGGTCCTCTGACGGCCACCAGCTCGTCCCTCTGCCTGTCTCCCGAGGCCATGCTCCTGCCGATGGAGCTGTGCATGAAGAAAACGATGCTCACCCTCAGGATGCAGTAGAAGAAGAAGAAGTCGACGCACTTGGGCACCGGGGAGCTGGGCACGCTGGAGGACATCTGCGAGAAGAGGGAGGCGATGACGATGAGGAGAGAGAGGGTCACGGTGATCCTGTCGGTGAAGTCGTCGAGGTTGAAGTGCGTGAGCGTGAGCTGCGAGAGCGCGCACAGGATGATGCACGGCAGGAACGTCGTCAGCAGGTAGGCCTCGAACCTCCTGACGAAGAGGAGCTTGAGCGTCAGCACGTTCCGGTTTTTGTAATCGAAGGTGTATCGCAGTTCCGAGACGGAGTAAATGGAGATCGTAGACCTGTTCCCGTAGACGCGTATGCCGCCGCTCGAAGTGTTCCACTCCGGCTGACAACCCTGGAAAGGCTGAAGGTGCAACTGCATGTCGCACGTCTGGGTGTCGAAGGGGAAGGCGAAGAAGTCGTACTGACACGAGAAGGCGAACAGGTACTTGATCGTGCGGCTGACCACCACATCCGTTCCGTTGTGTTTCATCGCTGAAGAAACGGAAAGAAAGGTTAATTGCAATGCCAAACACCCATGCAACGCAGTCACACAATGAATATAAATACAGGTTTTACGTTAAATGAAGAAGTACAGATTTTACACAATCACACAATGAATATAACAAAATATGCCAATGCCAAACACCCAAACACAATCACACAATCTGTAGATGGTATATAGAACATAAAATACGGTTTTTTAACTGATGTGATATGAAATATACAGATTTCAGAAAGGAAAAAAACAATTCTAGTTAGGAAATGAAGATTTGACATTGCGAATTATTCGGTGCACGTGATAAACAAGGATATTTACTTAAGAATGGTAGATATGTATCCGTGTTATCATTATCATTATTATCATTATTATACTTTATTCCTTAGCATTACCAATTGATCGATTCAGATATGAATATTCATGTAAACCAATAAAAAGTCTGATATTAGATACCAATTATTTCCATGAAATGGTTAACAATGCTAATAGGTTTCAACGAAATTGCAATTAAAAGCAAATAAGTTGATTTGATGGTTTAACGAAGCAATTATATATTTCTCATTTTGTTTAATTTCAAATTCACTGGAAACACATTAAATACACCATTTTTTCTCTCTTTATAATTTGATGTAATTATCTGGGAATTATCCATGAATATATTTGTATGGATTAGCATATCAATTATATATATATATATATATATATATATATATATATATATATATATATATATATATTTGTATGTAATCATGAGTGTTATGATGTCGGCGCGTATATGTGTGTGTGTGTGTGTGTGTGTGTGTGTGTGTGTGTGTGTGTGTGTGTGTGTGTGTGTGTGCCTTTGTGTGCGTGTGCCTTTGTGTGCGTGTGCCTTTGTGTGCGTGTGCCTTTGTGTGTGTGCGTGTGTGTGTATGAGTGTGTTTGTGTGTGTGTGTATGAGCGTGTATGCGTGTGCACGTCAGACAAAAGGCCCCAAGGCCCCACCTTCGTAGCTGTTGAGCGTGCCCTGCGTGCCGTTGCTCAGCGCCTTGACCGTGTAC
>NC_091587.1:7288920-7291420 GCF_042767895.1 Penaeus vannamei | reverse complement strand
TAAAGAGTGAGTGATCAGGAAATCTACAGCCGATCTCAGCACTTAATAAGTCAGCAAATCGTCAGTAGCTATTGTAGTTTCACTGTGCTCGCCCCTTAGTCCCGATGCCAACACCTTATCTTCTTGGAACATCCTCTTCGTTATATCCTTGGTAGACGTTAGCCACTTCCACAGGTGCCTCTGTCTATGCTTCTTCGCCACTTCATCTTCAGACTTTCTCTCTTTTCTCTCGATCTGTCTTTATCTCTCTCTCTATCTCTTTTTCAGACCTTATGTAATCATTAAATTCATAAGCGCTTGTTTCACCGACAAAAAAGACCTATAAAAATTCTTTCTTCGGATTTGTAAGCCTTTTGGGCCAAAAAATAAAAAAATGCTTTTGCAAGATTTGGCGGAGTCGAATTTCTGCGTGGCTTCCTGAGACGATCGCAAACGGTATTGACAATGGAGGGGAGACGCGTGTATATTTATACGTATGGTCCCTTCCCTCCCACGCGCTTCTCTTCTCCTCTCTCTCTCTCTGTCTATCTCTGCCTCTGCCTCTGTCTGTCTGTCTTTCTGTCTGTCTCTGCCTCTGCCCCTGTCTGTCTCTGTCTTTCTGTCTGTCTCTGCCTCTGTCTGTCTCTGTCTTTGTCTGTCTCTGCCTCTGCCTCTGTCTGTCTCTATCTTTCTGTCTGTCTCTACCTCTGCCTCTGTCTGTCTCTGTCTTTCTGTCTCTGTCTGTCTGTCTTTCTGTCTGTCTCTGTCTTTCTGTCTGTCTCTGCCTCTGTCTGTCTCTGTCTTTGTCTGTCTCTACCTCTGCCTCTGTCTGTCTCTGTCTTTCTGTCTGTCTCTGTCTTTGTGTCTGTCTGTCTTTGTGTCTGTCTCTATCTCTATCTTTCTGTCTGTCTCTGCCTCTGTCTTTCTGTCTGCCTCTGTCTTTCTATCTGTCTTTGTGTCTGTCTCTGCCTCTGTCTGTCTCTGTCTTTCTGTCTGTCTTTCTGTCTGTCTCTGCCTCTGCTTCTGTCTCTGTCTTTCTGTCTGTCTCTGTCTTTCTGTCTGTCTCTGTCGTTCTGTCTGTCTGTCCTTCTGTCTGTCTCAGCCTCTGTCTGTCTCTGTCTTTCTGTCTGTCTCTGCCTGTCTTTCTGTCTGTCTCTGCCTCCGTCTGTCTCTGTCTTTCTGTCTGTCTCTGCCTCCGTCTGTCTCTGTCTTTCTGTCTGTCTCTGTCTTTCTGTCTGTCTCTGCCTCCGTCTGTCTCTGTCTTTCTGTCTGTCTCTGCCTCCGTCTGTCTCTGTCTTTCTGTCTGTCTCTGCCTCCGTCTGTCTCTGTCTTTCTGTCTGTCTCTGCCTCCGTCTGTCTCTGTCTTTCTGTCTGTCTCTGCCTCCGTCTGTCTCTGTCTTTCTGTCTGTCTCTGCCTCCGTCTGTCTCTGTCTTTCTGTCTGTGCCTTTGCCTCCGTCTGTCTCTGTCTTTCTGTCTGTCTCTGCCTCCGTCTGTCTCTGTCTTTCTGTCTGTCTCTGCCTCCGTCTGTCTCTGTCTTTCTGTCTGTCTCTGCCTCCGTCTGTCTCTGTCTTTCTGTCTGTCTCTGCCTCCGTCTGTCTCTGTCTTTCTGTCTGTCTCTGCCTCCGTCTGTCTCTGTCTTTCTGTCTGTCTCTGCCTCCGTCTGTCTCTGTCTTTCTGTCTGTCTCTGCCTCCGTCTGTCTCTGTCTTTCTGTCTGTCTCTGCCTCCGTCTGTCTCTGTCTTTCTGTCTGTGCCTCTGCCTCCGTCTGTCTCTGTCTTTCTGTCTGTCTCTGCCTCCGTCTGTCTCTGTCTTTCTGTCTGTCTCTGCCTCCGTCTGTCTCTGTCTTTCTGTCTGTCTCTGCCTCCGTCTGTCTCTGTCTTTCTGTCTGTCTCTGCCTCCGACTGTCTCTGTCTTTCTGTCTGTCTCTGTCTTTCTGTCTGTCTCTGCCTCCGTCTGTCTCTGTCTTTCTGTCTGTCTCTGCCTCCGTCTGTCTCTGTCTTTCTGTCTGTCTCTGCCTCCGTCTGTCTCTGTCTTTCTGTCTGTGCCTCTGCCTCTGTCTGTCTGTCTGTCTCTGTCTTTCTGTCTGTCTCTGTCTTTCTGTCTGTCTCTGCCTCCGTCTGTCTCTGTCTTTCTGTCTGTCTCTGCCTCCGTCTGTCTCTGTCTTTCTGTCTGTCTCTGCCTCCGTCTGTCTCTGTCTTTCTGTCTGTCTCTGCCTCCGTCTGTCTCTGTCTTTCTGTCTGTCTCTGCCTCCGTCTGTCTCTGTCTTTCTGTCTGTCTCTGCCTCCGTCTGTCTCTGTCTTTCTGTCTGTCTCTGCCTCCGTCTGTCTCTGTCTTTCTGTCTGTGCCTCTGCCTCTGTCTTTCTGCCTGTGCCTCTGCCTCTGTCTCTGTCTTTCTGTCTGTCTCTGTCTCTGCCTCTGTCTGTTTGTCTGTCTCTCTGTTTCTCTCTCTCTCTCCTGCTTGCATCTGTTTCCTTCACTCTTTCTCTTTCTCTCTTTGATGTAGTTTCGAATGTATTGGTTA
>NC_091587.1:7281420-7283920 GCF_042767895.1 Penaeus vannamei | reverse complement strand
ATAAACAGGGAGAGAAATAGAACGATAAACAGAATGATGAACAGGGTGAGTGGCGCGGATAAGATAAACAGGGAGAGAAATAGAACGATAGACAACAGAATGATGAACAAGGTGAGTGACGCGGATAAGATAAACGGGGAGAGAAATAGAACGATAGACAACAGAATGGTGAACAGGGTGAGTGGTGCGGATAAGATAAACAGGGAGAGAAATAGAACGATGAACAGGGTGAACGGCGTGGATAAGATAAACAGGGAGAGAAATAGAACGATAGACAACAGAATGATTATGAACAGGGTGTGTGGCGTGGGGAAGATAAACAGGGAGAGAAATAGAACGATAAACAGAATGATGAACAGGGTGAGTGGCGCGGATAAGATAAACAGGGAGAGAAATAGAACGATAGACAACAGAATGATGAACAAGGTGAGTGACGCGGATAAGATAAACAGGGAGAGAAATAGAACGATAGACAACAGAATGATGAACAAGGTGAGTGACGCGGATAAGATAAACAGGGAGAGAAATAGAACGATAAACAGAATGATGAACAGGGTGAGTGACGCGGATAAGATAAACAGGGAGAGAAATAGAACGATAGACAACAGAATGATGAACAGGGTGAGTGGCGCGGATAAGATAAACAGGGAGAGAAATAGAACGATAAACAGAATGATGAACAGGGTGAGTGGCGTGGATAAGATAAACAGGGAGAGAAATAGAACGATAGACAACAGAATGATGAACAGGGTGAGTGGCGCGGATAAGATAAACAGGGAGAGAAATAGAACGATAAACAGAATGATGAACAGGGTGAGTGGCGCGGATAAGATAAACAGGGAGAGAAATAGAACGATAGACAACAGAATGATGAACAAGGTGAGTGACGCGGATAAGATAAACAGGGAGAGAAATAGAACGATAGACAACAGAATGATGAACAAGGTGAGTGACGCGGATAAGATAAACAGGGAGAGAAATAGAACGATAAACAGAATGATGAACAGGGTGAGTGACGCGGATAAGATAAACAGGGAGAGAAATAGAACGATAGACAACAGAATGATGAACAAGGTGAGTGGCGCGGATAAGATAAACAGGGAGAGAAATAGAACGATAGACAACAGAATGATGAACAAGGTGAGTGGCGCGGATAAGATAAACAGGGAGAGAAATAGAACGATAGACAACAGAATGATGAACAGGGTGAGTGGCGCGGATAAGATAAACAGGGAGAGAAATAGAACGATAGACAACAGAATGATGAACAGGGTGAGTGGCGCGGATAAGATAAACAGGGAGAGAAATAGAACGATAGACAACAGAATGATGAACAGGGTGAGTGGCGCGGATAAGATAAACAGGGAGAGAAATAGAACGATAAACAGAATGATGAACAGGGTGAGTGGCGTGGATAAGATAAACGGGGAGAGAAATAGAACGATAGACAACAGAATGATGAACAGGGTGAGTGGCGTGGATAAGATAAACAGGGAGAGAAATAGAACGATAGACAACAAAATGATGAACAGGGTGAGTGGCGTGGATAAGATAAACAGGGAGAGAAATAGAACGATAGACAATATGAAAGAGGAGAGAGGGAAATTAATAGAATGTAGATGAACAATGTATTTTTTTCGTGACAACATGATAACAAATACCTTGTTATGTTGAATAACTGTTGTTGTTTGAATGGTCGTTCAGTTTGAAAAGCTGGTTTGATTGTTTGTCCATTGGCTTGACTGTGTGTGTGTGTGTGTGTGTGTGTGTGTGTGTGTGTGTGTGTGTGTGTGTGTGTGTGTGTGTGTGTGTGTGTGTGTGTGTGTGTGTGTGTGTGTGTGTGAATGCATGTGTATGTGTGTGTTTAGATGTAGTTAGGATTAGGGAGAGAATCACACTGCAATTAGGGATGAACTCATAATCACGCAGAACACCAAATCATAAATAGAAAGGACATCTTAGACAAAACGTGTGTATAGTTTCATTCAGCCATTAGTAATAAAGGACACTCATATACGCTAAAATAAAACAGTAAAATGTGTCTTTCAATCTCTGTCTGTCTGTCTCTGTCTCTGTCTCTCTCTCTTCTCTCTCTTTCTCTTTCTCTCTCTCCCCTCCCTCCCTCCCTCCTCTCTCTCTCTCTCTCTCTCTCTCTCTCTCTCTCTCTCTCTCTCTCTCTCTCTCTCTCTCTCTCTCTCTCTCTCTCTCTCTCTCTCTCTCTCTCTCTCTCCCCTCCTCCTCCCCTCCTCCTCCCCTCCCCCCCCACCCTCCCTCCCTCCCTCCCTCCCTCCCTCCCTCCCTCCCTCCCTCCCTCCCTCCCCCCTCTCTCCATCTGCGTCCTCCCTTCCTCACTATTTCTGTCTGCCTGTTCGTTTGGCCCTATCCTGCCCATACATATTTGCATTCTTGTTTTTCATAACATTAATGCTGTTTGCTCTGTTCCGGTTTATACATGAAGTAGAAGGAGAAGAGGAAAATGAGAATGAGGAGAAAGATAAAA
>NC_091587.1:7272609-7275109 GCF_042767895.1 Penaeus vannamei | reverse complement strand
AGAGCAAAACTGGCATTACCAGGGCCTTGAAGACACGTAGCTTGGTCCTTCTGCACAGGCACCGACATCTCCAAATACTCTTGAGAGAGTTCATGACCCCTGCTGCCAGGCCAATCCGTCTGCTGACTTCCTGGTCTGACAGCCCAGGGTTATGAACTGCACTACCAAGGTATGTAAAGCTCTCTGTGACTTCAATGTACTCGCCGCAAGCACGTACTGACCGGACAATTTCTCCTAGCAAGTCCCCAAAGTCCTGGAACTTGGTCTTGGTCCAGGAGACCTCTAAACCCAAGGGCTTCGCTTCATTACTAAGGATTCCAAGGACTCAGAATAGCATCATCAGCAAAGTCAAGGTCGGTAACCTTGATATTGCCGTTGCTCCACAATTTGGAACTAGCTCTGCCCAGTATCCAGTCCATGCAAGTGTTGAAAAGAGTTGGTGCAAGGACACAGCCTTGCCTCACTCCTGAACTAACAGGAAAGAAGCTCGACAGGCCTCCACCACACTTTACAGCACTTTCAGTACCAGTATACAGACGCTATTAGTCCAATAATCCTTGTTGGAATTCCTCAGTCTCAGGATCTCCCAAAGTGACTCCCGATGCACGGTATTGAACGCCTTCTTGAGGTCGATGTAGGCTGCAAGCAGCCCACGCCCGAACTCACGGCGGCGCTCTACAATGACTCGAAGCGCGAGGATACGGTCTATTGTGGACTTACCAGGAGTGAATCCGGATTGCTCCTGCCTATGATGCCTCAGTAGGAGGTCTCTGATACGTCTCAGAAGCATGTGGACAAGAACCTTGCCTGGTACACTGAGCAATGTGATGCCTCGGTGATTGCTGCAGTCCCATCGGTCTCCCTTCCCCTTCCAGAGAGGGATGACCACACCCCTCAACAGGTCAGGAGGAACGGTACAGGACCGCCACATGGCAGCCTGGACAGCAAGTAACCCCCGCGCCATAGGTTCACCACCAGCCTTTAACAGTTCAGCCGGTATGCCGCAGATACCAGCTGCTTTACCACTCTTCAGCTTGGAGATCGCCTCCCTAACCTCAGTTAGGGAGGGAGGGTCCTCACTGATGGGTGGGTCCGGCAACGGGATCTCAACACTACCCGCATCCAAGTTAACTGTTGGTGGGTCAACCTGGTACAACTGCTCAAAATACTCAGCCCAATGTTCCCGCACCGCAACAGGATCAGAGACGATCTGGCCACCTACTAAGCGAACCGCTGTCACCTGAGAAGAGGGCTTGGAGTTCAGCTTTCTCAGGGCTTGGTATGCAGGACGAAGGTCATGTACTAAGAAATGACCTTCGACCTCCTCAGCAAGACTCCTAATAAACTGTTCCTTGTCCCTTCTTAACAGAGACCGAGTTCTGTGCACCTGAGAACGGTGCAAATCCCGATCCCCTATCACTCGAGTCGGCAAGCATCTGTGGCTTCCAGTGTCTCCTGTGAGATAAAATTCTGTATTGTCATCGGGCGATCAAAATCGACTCTGGGCTGAATCGAGCGTTTCGCGCTTGAAGGTGTCCCACAGAAGTACAGGGTCCATCAGACTGTCGAGCGCTGCCAAACGACCAGAGACTGCCTCAGCAAACCCTCTTCTTTCAGCCTGTCCAAATGAAGCACCCTAGGCTGACCATTGGACCGCTGGGGAGTTTTGAAGTGGACCCGGAGGGCAGCCACAACCAGTCTATGGTCAGTACCACAGAACTCGGCACTCCTATACACCCTGCAGTTCTGGAGGATCCTCCAGCGAGTGCTAACGAGTAATGTGGTCGATCTCCTTGGCTGCATTACCCGCATCGCTGTACCATGTCCAACGATGTGGGTCTGGTACCAGGTGCCAGATATCCTTAATAATAATAATAGTAATAATAATAATGATAATGATAATAATAATAATAATAATAATAATAATAATAATAATAATAATAACAACAACAAAGGCAATAACAGCCAAAATGCAGGCAGGATCAGCGCTCTGTATCGACTCGTTGGCATTGGATGGACGTGACAGGTTCTCTGTGACAATGTCATTTGTACACGCAAAACAGCGCTCCGATTTTAACAAAGAGATCACACACACGCGTATGTGTGTGTGTGTGTGGTGTGTGTGTGTGTGTGTGTGTGTGTGTGTGTGTGTGTGTGGTGTGTGTGTGTATGTGTGTGTGTGTGTGTGAGTGATAGTGATGGTGGTGATAGTGTGTGGGGGAGTAGTAGTGGTGAGTGGATGGGAGTGATAGTGTGTGTGTTTTGGGGGGTGTGTGTGTGTGTGTGTGTGTTTGTGTGTGTGTGTGTGCGTGCGTGTGAAAAGTAAACAAATACTCTTGATACGGTCCAATATTATAATACAATACCAATAACGTTAACAACAATAAAATGATAATAAAAAGGTAAATATACCAATAAAACTAATAATGATGATAATAACAGCAACAACAACAACAACAACAACAATAACAATAATAATAATAATAATAATAATAATGAA
>NC_091587.1:7257609-7265109 GCF_042767895.1 Penaeus vannamei | reverse complement strand
AAATTTCCTTCGTTAAAAAAGATGCAAAAGGATTTTTTTCATTTTCAAGTCATTATCTATGTCATGACTGAGTTCGATTCCTTTATAAAAAAAAAACAAACAAACAAATTGTTATAAAGGGAGTTATTCATCACTGATTTCTGACTAATAAAGAGAAAAGTAAAAATAATAATTATCATTATATTTCTTGCCGTTTGAAGATCTGAAAAATAAACACATGCATACAAAACCACCAACAAACACACACACACACACACACACACACACACACACACACACACACACACGCACACACACACACAATATTATACATACACTGGGATTGAAGATACAAAAAAGAACAACCTACGTATATTTCTCATTTACCTTCCACTTCCTTTTTACTCTGAATTCTCAATTTGGAAAATGGAAGCCAAAAATAAACCAAATATCTGAGATTCTCTGTCGCCTATTCCTCCTTAAAATATTTTCCTAAATTTCTTTGTTTGGCTGGCTTTGTGACAAAGTAATTTGGTATTCTTCTCTCTCTCTCTCTCTCTCTCTCTCTCTCTCTCTCTTTTCTTCTCTCTTCTTCCTCTCTCTAAATTTCTCTTTCTCTTTTCTCTCTCTCTCTCTCTCTCTCTCTCTGTCTCTGTCTCTGTCTCTGTCTCTGTCTCTCTCTCTCTCTCTCCCTCTCTTTCCCCTCTCCTTTCTTTCTTTCTCATCCCCGCCCCCTCTTCTCTCTCTCACACACACACAACAAAAAAAAACAATAATAGATCAATAAAAATAACTAATAAAATAAAATAATAAAATAAATAACTAAATAGATAAATAAAAAATCATCTTTCATTCTATATCCATAAATAAAGGGAAATAAACGAATATTCAATGCAAAGAAACAAATAAAACTAATGGAATTTCATTGCATTTCTTCCCCAATAAACTTATCCCCTTTAATCATAGACAAAAAAACTTACCCTTTGCCAACACAAATAAATACACATATAAACAAACAAATGGATGAACAAAAAAGTAGATAAACAGACAAATACACCTAACAAATAAACAAACAAAAAAAGTAGCAAACAAACAACCAAATGGACGAACAAACAAAAATGAAATTCCCCCTTCCCTTTCCTCCTCCTCCCTCCTTCCTCCTTCCGTCCTCCTTCCCTCCTTCCGTCCTCCCTCCCTCCATCCTTCCCCTCCCTCCCTCCTCCTTCCTCCTTGCCTCCTTCCCTTTTCCGTCCTCTCCCTCTCCCCTCCTTCCGTCCTCCCTCCCTCCCTCCCTCCTTCCGTCCTCCCCCTCCTCCCTCCTTCCTCCTCCCCTCCCTCCCTCCTTCCCTCCCCTCCCCTCCCTCCCTCCCCCCTTCCCTCCCTCCCTCCCCCCCTCCCTCCCTCCCTCCCTCCTTTCCCCTCCCCTCCCGTTCCTCGACGAAATCCGGGAGCGAATAAGCCCTTTCCGCCCACCCAAAAGAGGACAGAGTGAGGGCGTTTGTGAAACCACGCCCGGCGGCGCCGCCCACGGTGGCTCTGGCATCGTGGCGGGATGCCTTTTTTTCCTTCTTTTTTTTTTTCTTCGTCTTATTCTCGTCTCCTCTTATTTTCTTTCTTCTTTTTTTTTTTCTTCTTCTTTTTCTTTTTTTCTTTGTTGTTGTTCTCCTCCCCCTTCATTTTCTTTTTTTTTTCTTCTTTTTCTTCTCCCTCCCTCCCTCCTTCTTCCGTCCCTCCCCTCCTTCCCTCCTCCCTCCTCCCTCCCTCCCTCCTTCCGTCCCCCTTTCTCCTTCCTTCCCCCTCCCTCCCTCCCCCTTCCGTCCTCCCTCCCCCTTCCGTCCTCCCCTCCCACCTTCCTCCTCCCTCCCTTCCCCCCCCCTCCTTCCGTCCCCCCCCTCCCTCCCTCCCTCCCTCCCTCCTTCCGTCCTCCCTTCCTCCTTCCCTCCCTCCTCCCCTCCCCCTCCCTACCTCCTCCTCCCTCCTCCTCCCTCCGTCCTCCTCCCTCCCTCCCCCCCCCTACCTACCTCCCACCCTCCCTCCCTCCCTTCCTCCTTCCGTCCCTCCCTCCCTCCCTTCCCCCCCTTCCCGTTCCCCGACGACAAATGACCGGGAGCAAGTAAGCCCGTCCCCCCGAAAAAAGCCAGGGAGGGCGGTTGTGGAGGCATCGACCCGTGTTCGGCGCCGCCCACGGTGGCTCTTCCATCGGGGGGATCCTTTTCTTCCTTTTTTTCTTTATTTTTTTTCTTCGTCTTATTCGTCGCCCGTCTTATTTTCTTTCCTTCTTTTTTTTCTTCTTCTTCTCTTTCCTTATTTTCTTTCTTGTTGTTGTTTCTCCTCCTCCTTCATTTTCTTCTCCTTTTCTTCTCCCTCCCCCTTCCTTCCTTTTTCTCCTTCCCTCCTTTCGTCCTCCCTCCCTCCCTCCGTCCCTCTTCCCCCTCCCTCCCCCCTCCCTCCATCCCTCCTCCCTCCTTTTCCCCCTCCTTCCTTCCCTCCTTCCGTCCTCCCTCCCCCTTTTCCCCCCCCTCCTTTCCTTCCCCCCGTTCCCTCGACGACAAATTACCGGGAGCGAAGTAAAGCCCGTTCCGCCCACCGAAAAGAGCGACAGATGAGGGCGTGTTGGAGGCATCCGACGCCCGGTTGGCGCCCCCAGGTGGCTCTGCCATGCGTGGCGGGTCCTTTTTTTCCTTCTTTTCTTTATTTTTTTTCTGGTTTATTCGTCGTTCCGCTTTTTTTCTTTTCTTTTTCTTTTGCTTCTTCTTCTCTTTTCTCTCTCTTATTTTCTTTTTTGTTGTTCTTCTTCTCCTCCTCCTTTTCTTTCTTTTTCTTTCTCCCTCCCTCTCCTCCTTTCCCCCCCTCCCTCCCTCCTTCCGTCCTCCCTCCCTCCCTCCCTCCCTCCTTCCCTCCTTCAGCCCCCTTCCGTCCCCCTCCCTCCTTCCTCCTTCCGTCCTCCCTCCCTCCTTCCGTCCTCCCTCCCTCCCTCCTTCCCTCCTTCCGTCCTCCTTCCCCCTTTCCTCCTCTCTCCCTCCCTCCCTCCCTCCCTCCTCTCCCCTTCCCTCCCTCCCTTCCTCCTCCCCCTCCCCTCCCTCCCTCCCTCCTTCCCTCCTTCCCGTTCCCTCAGACAAATTACCGAGGCGGGTAAAGCCCCGTTCCGCCCCCGAAAAAGGCGACAGGGAGGGGTGTTGTAGGCAATCGTGTTGGTGCCGCCCGGTGGCTCTGGCATGCGTGGGGGATGCCTTTTCTTTCCTTCTTTTTTATTTTTTTTTCTTCGTCTTATTCGTCCTCCCGTCTTCTTTTCTTTTTTTTCTTCTTTTTCTTCTTCTTCTTCTTTTTTTTTCTCTTTTTTTTTGTGTTGTTGTTCTTCTTCTCCTCCTCCTTTTTTTCTTTTCTTTCTTCTCCTCCCTCCTTCCGTCCTCCCTCCCCCCCCTCCTTCCGTCCTCCCTTCCTCTTCCCCCTCCCCTCCCTCCCTCCCCTCCCTCCCCCCTCCCTCCCTCCTCCCTCCCTCCTCCCTCCCCCCCCCCTCCCTCCCCCTTCCCCCGACGAAAATTACCGGGAGCGAAGTAAACCCCTTGCCCCGAAAAGGCGACAGGTGAGGGGTGTTGTGGGTACCGACGCCGCTTGGGCCCACGGTGGTCTGCCATGGGATGCCTTTTCTTTCCTTCTTTTTATTTTTCTTCGTCTTATTCGTCTCTCCGTCTTATTTTCCTTCTTTTTGCTTCTTCTTCTTTTTCCTCTTTTTCTTTCTTGTTTTGTTCTTCTTCTCCTCCTCCATTTTCTTTTTTTTTCTCCCCTCCTCCTTCCGTCCCCTCCCTCCCACGGTCTCGCCATCGTGGCGGGATCCTTTTTTTCCTTCTTTTTTTTTATTTTTTTCTTCGTCTTTTCGTCGTCTCTGTCTTATTTTTTTTTTTCCTTTTCTTTTCTTTCTCTTTTTTTTTCTTCTTGTTGTTTTTGTTGTTGTTGTTGTTGTTGTTGTTGTTGGTTGTTTTCTCTCCTCCTTCATTTTCTCTTCTTTTTCCTTTTCTTGTTCGTCTTGTTTTTTTTCTCCTTCTTTCTTTTTCCTTTTCTTCACCATTCCATTTTCCCTCTCTTTTTTTCATTTTTCTTCATTCCCTTTCTCCCTCTTTTCTTTTACTCATATTCTACATATAATCATCATCATTATCATTATTTCTTCAAATCAGGTTTATAATGTGGAAAGGGACATTTTTCCTCCCCTCCCTCCCCTCTTTCTTCTTTTCCTTCTCTCCTACTCCCACTCCTACTCCTACTCCTCCTCCTCCTCCTCCTCCCCTCCTCCTCCTCCTCCTTTCCCCCCTCCTCCCCCTCCTCCTCCTCCTCCTCCTCCTCCTTCCTCCTTCCTCCTTCCTCCTTCCTCCTTCCTCCCCTCCTCCTTTCTATGATGTTGCAGTGCAATAAGTAAGAAAAACAGCAACATGACCACCTGGAAAAAAAACACAATCATAATACTGTAAAAAACAACATTTCTGATTCAAAAAAAAATACACAAAGCAATACAAATTGAACGCACTTCCAATAATTAATTAATAACTAGAACGACCCGCAAAAATAATGCAAAGGCAAAATATGCCACCAAGTCGCCCATGACTTCAAAATTTAATAATGCTTTCAAAGGAACTTCAGCCATGAAATACACATAACCGCGCGGTCTTCAAAGTACAAAGACCTTCATGTTGTCATAAATGCTCTAATATCTTCTTCGCCTTCTTGGACTTCTTCTTGTTATTTTTGTTTTTGTTTTCCTCCTCCTCCTTCTTCTTTCTTTTTCTTTTCTTCTTCTTCCCTTCCCTCCTTCTTCCCCCCCTCCTCTTCCTCTTCCTTTTTTCCTTTCCTTTTCTCCTCCTCCTCCTCCTCCTCCTCCTCCCCCTCCTCCTCCTCCTCCTCCTCCTCCTTCCTTTCCTCCTCCTTCCTCTTCCTCTCCCTCTTCCTCCTCCTCCTCCTCCCCCCTCCCTCCTCCCTCCTCCCTCCTCCCTCCCTGAGGGTGGTGTAATAAGTAAGACAAAACAGCAACATGACACACCAAAAAAATATACACAATCATAATGACTGAAAATAAACAACATTTCCCCCCATTCAAAAATAATAAACAGACAGCACAAATATAAAACCACCCTCCAAAATTAATTAAGAACTAGAACGACCCGTGGCCAAATAATAATAAAGTGCAAAACTATGCAACAAACTTGCCCATCGCACTTAAAATTTGATAATGCTTTAAAGGAAATGCAGCCAGAAATACAAAACCGGGTCTTCAAAACAAAGACCTTCATGTTGTCATAAATCCTCTAATATCTTCCGCCTTCTTATTCTTCTTTTATTTTTGTTTTTGTTTTCCTCCTCCTCCTTCTTCTTTCTTTTTCTTTTCTTATTCTTCCACCTTTCCTTCCCCCTTTCCTCCCTCCTCTTCCTCTTCCTTCCTCTTCCTTTTTCCTTCTTCCCTCCTCCTCCTCCTCCTCCTCCTCCCCCTCCTCCTCCTCCCTCCTCCTCCTCCCCCCCTCCTCCTCCCCCCTCCTCCTCCTCCCCCCCCTCCTCCTCCTCCTCCCCTCCCTCCTCCTCCCTCCCTCCCCTCCTTTTCTCTCAGATGTTGCAGTGTAAAAGTAAGACAAAAAACAACATGACACCCTGGGAAAAATAACACAATCATAATGATTTAAACAAAACAACATTTCTCCCGATTCAAAAAATAAAACAGAAGCAATACAAATTAAAAAGCACTTCCAATAATTAATTAATGAACTAAACATTAAAAATAATGAATGCAAAGTCAAAACAAAAACAAGAAGTTAGCCCCATCGACGGTTCAAAATTTGCATAATGCTTTAAAGGAACCACCATGAAATACACATAACCCGGGTTTAAAGAAAGACCCTTTCATGTTGCAAAATGTCAAAATCTTCTTGCCTTCTTGGTTTCTTGTTTTTTTGTTTTTGTTTTCCTCCTCCTCCTTCTTCTTCTTCCTTTTCTCTTATTCTTCTTCTCCTTCCTCCTTTCTTCTTCCCCCCCCCTCCTTCCTCTTCCTTCCTTTATCCTTCTTCTCCTCCTCCTCCTTTCCTCCTCCTCCTCCCCTCTTCCCCTCCTCCCTCCCCCTCCCTCCTCCCTCCTCTTCCTCCTCCTCCCTTCCCCCCTTCCTCCTCCTCCTCTCCTCCTCCCCCCCCCCCTCCTCCTCCCTTTCCCCCCTCCCCCTTTCCCCCCCTTTCCCCTTTCCTCCTTCCCCTCCTCCTCCTCCTCCTCATCCTCCTCCTCCTCCTCCCCCCTCCCCCCCTCCTCCTCCCCCTCCTCCTCCCCCTCCTCCTTCTCCTTCCTCCTTCCTCCTCCTCCTCCCCCCCTCCTCCTCCTCTTCCCCCTCCCCTCCCCCTCCTCCCCCTCCCTCCTTTTCCCTCCATTCCTCCTCCTCCCCCTCCTTCCTCCTTTCCCCCTCCTCTTCCTCCTCCTCCCCCCTCTTCCCCCCTTCCTTCCCTCCTCCCCAGTGATGTCTTAGGTGTAGTGCAAAAGGAAGACAGAAAACATGACACCCTGGAAAAAAAAATATTAATCATAATAATTTCTTCTTCTCCTTCTCCTTTTTTTCCCCCCCTCCTTCCTCCTCCTCCTCCTCCTCCTCCTTTTTCTTTTCTTCTTTTTTTCCTTTTTCTTCCCTCCCCTTCCCTCTCCCTCCTCTCCTTCCCCTCCTCCCTCCCCCTTCCTTCCTCCTCCTCCTCCCTCCTCCTCCTCCTTCCCCCTTCCCCCTCCTCCTCTTCCCCCTCCTCCCCTCCTCTTCCCCCTCCCCTCCTTGTCCCCCTCCTCCTCCTCTTCCCCTCCCCCCTTTTTCCCCTTCCTCCTCCTCCCCTTCCCTTCCTTTTCCCCCCTCCTCCTCCCCCCTCCTCCCTTCCCCTCCTCCTCCTCTTCCCCTCCTCCTCCTCCTCCTTTCTTCCCCCTCCTTCCCCCCTTCCCCCTCCTCTCCTCCTCCTCCTCTTCCCCTCCTTCCCCCTCCTCCTCCCCCCTTCCCCCCTCCTCCTTCCCTCCTCCTCCTACTCCCTTTTTTCTTCCTTTTTCCCTTTTCCCCCCTCCTCCCCCCCCCTCCCTCCTCCTCCTCCTCCTCCTCCTCCTCCTCCTCCTCCTCCTCCCTTCCTCCTCCTCCTCCTCCTCCTCTCCTTCCTCTTCCCCCTCCCCTCCCCCTCCCCTTCTCCCTCCTCCTCCTCCTCCAGTGATGTCTTAGGTTGTAGTGCAATAAGGAAGACAAAACAGCAACATGACACCCCGTGGAAAAAAAATATATATAATCATAATTTCTTCGTTACTTTTGCGGTTTCTCTCTCCCGTTACGAGCGAGTGATTTGTAATAGAAATAACAATAATAACAAATACAGCAATAACAATGATAATAATGGTAATAATAATAATAATGATAATAATGATGATGATAATGATAACAATAATAATAATACTCATCATAATAATAATAACAATGGTACAGTAATAATAATCATCATCATTATCAAAATAATAATAATAATAGTAATGCTAATAATA
>NC_091587.1:7253424-7255924 GCF_042767895.1 Penaeus vannamei | reverse complement strand
GAGAGACAAGAGAGAAGAGAAGACAAGAGAGAGAGAGTAAAGAAAGAGAGACAGAGACAGACAGACAAGCAAAGAGAGAGACAGAGAGAGAGAGAAAGCAAAAGCAAGACCAGCAGCCACTGAAGAATAGACGGTATGTGGATTATTCAAAAAAAAAATTCACTGGTCGATCTTTCAATTCCTCTGTTCTCCTGCATAACACAGCGGCCTCATGAATTTGCTTGGGAGAGGGAGAGGGAGAGGGAGGAGGGAGAGGGAGAGGGGAGAGGGAGAGGGAGAGGAGAGGGAGGGGGAAGGGGGGAGATGGAGAGAAGGAGAGGGAGAGGGAGAGGGAGAGAGAGTGGAGTAGGCAGAGGGAAGGAGAGGGAGGGCAGGGAGAGGTGGCATGAGAGGGGGAGAGAGAGAGAGGGAGGGGGAGAGGGAGAGGGAGAGGGAGGGGGTAGAGTGGAAGGAGAGGAGAGAGGGAGAGGAGAGAGGAAAGGGAGGAGAGGAGGGGTAGGGGGAAGGGAGAGAGGGAGAGGGTAGGGGGAAGGGGGAAGGGAGAGGGTAGAGGGAGAGGGAGAGGGGAGAGGGTAAGGGGTAGGGGGAAGGGGAGAAGGAGAGGGAGAGAGGAAGGGGGAAGGGGAGACAGAGAGTGTCCAACGGTGAAGTTAGGAATTTAAATCGCTTCCTTATTATTATTATTATTTTTTTGGGGGGGGAGGGGCCATATCCTTTGTTTTGAGATGTTGAAAAAATAGCTTGTTTGGTATGGCCTAGTCCCGAGACATATATTTTGTTTGAGAGCTGTGTGGAAAAAACTTCTTTTTTTTTTTTTTTGGGGGGGCTGTTATTGTAATTAGATTTATATTTGTTGTTGCTTTAAATATGCTGGAAAATATATATAAGGTTTCTATGTTTAAGGTGTTGGATATATATATATATATATATATATATATATATATATATATATATATATATATATATCTTTTTTTTTTTTGGGGGGGGGAAAGGTTGAAAGACTGTTCCATTGTGATTTTTTTTTTAGACTGAAGACAACAAAAGAAACAGTACAAGAACGGCAAGGCAGGAGGTAACACAAGAACGACAAGACACAGCACAAGAACGGCAGGGGAGGAGACAACAAAAGAACAGCAAGGTACAGTACAAGAACGGCAAATGTGGACACACCACAAGAACGGCAGGGGCGGAGTCACAAACACGAGAACGACCGGGGAGAAGACAACAGAAGAACGACAAAATACAACAAGAAACTCCAGAGAACAACCTAAGAACGGCAAGACACAATACAAGAACGCAGAGAAAGACAAGAACGGCAGGGGAGGAGACACAAGCACGAGAACGACAAGGTCCAGTACAGAACGTCAAAGGAGGAGACAACAGAAGAACGGCGAGACGCAACCCAAGAACGGCAGAGAGAAGACAACAAAAGAACGGCAAGGTGCAGTACAAGAACGGGAAAGGACAAAACCCAAGAACGGCGAGTCGCAACCCAAGAACGGCGAGTCGCAACCCAAGAACGGCGAGTCGCAACCCAAGAACGGCAAAGGACAAAACCCAAGAACGGCGAGTCGCAACCCAAGAACGGCAAAGGACAAAACCCAAGAACGGCGAGTCGCAACCCAAGAACGGCGAGTCGCAACCCAAGAACGGCAAAGGACAAAACCCAAGAACGGCGAGTCGCAACCCAAGAACGGCGAGTCGCAACCCAAGAACGGCGAGTCGCAACCCAAGAACGGCGAGTCGCAACCCAAGAACGGCGAGTCGCAACCCAAGAACGGCGAGTCGCAACCCAAGAACGGCGAGTCGCAACCCAAGAACGGCGAGTCGCAACCCAAGAACGGCAAAGGACAAAACCCAAGAACGGCGAGTCGCAACCCAAGAACGACAAAGAACAAAACCCAAGAACGACAAAGGACAAAACCCAAGAACGACAAAGGACAAAACCCAAGAACGGCAGGGAAGGAGACAACACGAGAACGACCAGGCCCAGACCCCGCCCCCAGCCTCGAACGAACGGGCGAGAGAGAGCCCAAAGGAGGGGGGGGAGAGGGGGAGAGGAGAGTAGAAGGAGGATCTCAGAGCCTAATCCAAGGGGGTGGGGGGTTGGGGGTGGCACAGGGGATGAATAAGAAGGGAAGGGAGGGAGGGAGTGGGGGGGGGAGTCAACTAGGAGAACACGAAGGAAGTAAATGGGTTTTGCGTCCTACCACTTCCTCCCTCCCTCCCCCCTACCTAGCCCCCTCCATCCCCCCTACCACCCTACTCCCCCCAGGTAAATCACAGGCGTCCCACCAAGGTCATCTTTGCAAAATGCGCAACAACAGAAAGGTCAATCAACCCTCTCGCCATCCCCCCCCACCCCCCACCCCCACCCCAGTGCGTGTTGCAAGCACACCCCTGCAACTTGGCATGCGACATCAAGCGAGTTCCGATTCTGCACTATGGGAAAAGTTGCATTTCTCGAAAGGTCGCGTTAAAGAATGTGGGAGGTGGGAGA
>NC_091587.1:7235924-7240924 GCF_042767895.1 Penaeus vannamei | reverse complement strand
GTTAACAAACCGCTGACAGATTCTATAACAGCGAGTTTCCAACGCGTTATTTTTGGTCTAAAATATTATTGTTTGTCTACAACGTCCGTATGTTTGGACCTCTTTCTTCATCATTCATTTTCTTTCTTTTCTTATATTCCCGAAGAGAGTGGTCTGTAAAATTACAATTTTCCCGCCAAAATTCCGCCGGGTATATATAGAACCACATTTTCCCGCCAAAATTCTGCCGGTTAAAATGACATAGCACATTTTCCCGCCAAAATTCCGCCGGTTAAAATGACATAGCACATTTTCCCGCCAAAATTCCGCCGGGTTGAAATGACATAGCACATTTTCCCGCCAAAATTCCGCCGGGTTGAAATGACATAGCACATTTTCCCGCCAAAATTCCGCCGGTTAAAATGACATAGCACATTTTCCCGCCAAAATTCCGCCGGGTTGAAATGACATAGCACATTTTCCCGCCAAAATTCCGCCGGGTTGAAATGGGAGAACCACATTTTCCCGCCAAAATTCCGCCGGTTAAAATGACATAGCACATTTTCCCGCCAAAATTCCGCCGGGTTGAAATGACATAGCACATTTTCCCGCCAAAATTCCGCCGGGTTGAAATGACATAGCACATTTTCCCGCCAAAATTTCGCCGGTTAAAATGACATAGCACATTTTCCCGCCAAAATTCCGCCGGGTTGAAATGACATAGCACATTTTCCCGCCAAAATTCCGCCGGGTTGAAATGGGAGAACCACATTTTCCCGCCAAAATTCCGCCGGTTAAAATGACATAGCACATTTTTCCTGCCAAAATTCCGCCGGTTAAAATGACATAGCACATTTTTCCTGCCAAAATTCCACCGGGTTGAAATGACACAGAACCACATTTTCCCGCCAAAATTCCGCCGGTTAAAATGATATAGCACATTTTCCCGCCAAAATTCCGCCGGTTAAAATGACATAGCACATTTTCCCGCCAAAATTCCACCGGGTTAAAATGACAGAACCACATTTTCCCGCCAAAATTCCGCCGGTTAAAATGACAGCACATTTTCCCGCCAAAATTCCGCCGGTTAAAATGACATAGCACATTTTCCCGCCAAAATTCCGCCGGTTAAAATGACATAGCACATTTTCCCGCCAAAATTCCGTAGGGTTTAAATGGCACAGAACCACATTTTCCCGCCAAAATTCCGCCGGTTAAAATGACATAGCACATTTTCCCTGCCAAAATTCCGCCGGGTTGACATGACATAGAACCACATTTTCCCGCCAAAATTCCGCCGGTTAAAATGACATAGCACATTTTCCCGCCAAAATTCCGCCGGTTAAAATGACATAGCACATTTTCCCGCCAAAATTCCGCCGGTAAAAAAAATGACATAGCATATTTTCCCGCCAAAATTCCGTCGAGTTGAAATGACATAGAACCGCATTTTCCCGACAAAATTCCGCCGGTTAAAATGACATAGCACATTTTTCCTGCCAAAATTCCGCCGGGTTGAAATGACACAGAACCACAATTTTTCCTGCCAAAATTCCGCCGGTTAAAATGACATAGCACATTTTCCCGCCTAAATTACGCCTGGTTAAAATGACACAGAACCACATTTTCCCGCCAAAATTCCGCCGGTAAAAAAAATGACATAGTATATTTTCCCGTCAAAATTACACCGGGTTGAAATGACACAGAACCCCATTTTCCCGCCAAAATTCCACCGGGTTAAAATAACACAGAACCACATCGCGAAAGCACATCACGAGCAGAGTGAGAGTAGAGCCACATCACGAAAGCACAGAAACAGGCTCCGCTATAATGAGTGCAACGAACTTACTTCCTCGTGCTTGCTTCTAATTGCAAAAATGCTCGTAAAAATGTCCACCATTTTTTCTTTTAGTTTTTTCTTCTCTGTTTCTCTTCTTTCTATTTTTCTTTCTTTCTTTTCTCCTTTTTCTTTTTCTCCTCCTTCCTATCCCTATCTCGCCCAAAAATATCTTCGTAACTTAAGGAAAAGCCTGATAATACAATCAACTACAATTAACACGAATACATCTTTGTTTATTTATTTGCTTGTTTTATTTCTCTCTCGTGTAACTGTTGTTTCCCGAGGAAGTTTCGTATAGCACTTTCTTCTCTCTTCCCCCCCCCCCTCCCCGGTTCTTTTCGCTCCTCTCGCGTGTCAAGTCATTAAGAGAGATCACGTGACAAGAGACAGGAAGGGATAGGACGAGGAAAATGGAATGAGAAAATGAGGATAGAACGAGGAAAATGGAGGAGAGGACGAGAGGAAGATGGAGTGAGAAAATGGGGATAGAACGAAGAAAATACGGGATTGAACGAGAGGAAAATGGAGAATAGAACGAGACGAGAGAAAAAAAATGGAGGATGAAACGAGAGGAGAGTAGAATGAGATGAAATATTTATACCATGACACAATTTATGCCATGACACAAGCATCTTAGGCGAGTCATTGGTGACAGTCGAGACACGTTTTCGATCTTATCTTAAGAACCTTCTTAGCGGGTGTCTCGTTTTCTTGCCGTTTATTCATTTATTTGTTTTCCAGTCTGTCTGTCTGTCGCTAACTCCTCTCTCGTTTGTCTGTCTGTTCATGTGTCTCTCGCTAACTCGTCTGCCGTCTGTGTGTATGTCTGTCTGTCTGTCTCTTTCGCTAACTCGTCTCTCGTCTGTCTGTCTGTCTCGTATGTTTGTATGCCTATGTCTGTCTGTCTGTCTGTCTCTCGTCTGTCTGTCTTTTGTATGTCTGTGTCATTCGTATGTCTGTCAGTCAGTCAGTCTGTCTGTCTGTCTGTCTCTTGTATGTTTGTGTCTATGTCTGTCTGTCTCTCGTATGTCTGTCAGTCAGTCTGTCTGTTTGTCTGTCTCTTGTATGTTTGTATGTCTGTCTGTCTGTCTCTCTCGGCTGTCTTAATAACAGTATGTAAAAATCGTCTTAAAGTTACTCTTTCCCTCTCTTTCTCTCTCTTTCTCTCTCTCTCTCTCTCTCTCTCTCTCTCTCTCTCTCTCTCTCTCTCTCTCTCTCTCTCTCCTCTCTCTCCTCTGTCTCTCTCTCTCCTCTCTCTCTCTCTCTCTCTCTCTCTCTCTCTCTCTCTCTCTCTCTCTCTCTCTCTCTCTCTCTCTCTCTCTCTCTCTCTCTCTCTCTCTCCTCGTTCTGTTGTTTCGTTGATTTTCAGAAAGCATTCGATCGTGTGGATCGAATTTGCCTTTTTACAAGATTACTACTAATATGTACAACATGAAAACTATTCAAATGCTATTAAATCGTCACGTACAAGTATTAGATTACATATGTAAGTGAATCATTTGAGACCAATTATAGGTGTCAGGCAGGGAGATACTTTGAGCACTACCTTCCTATTCACCAACGACTTAGCGGAGGAAATTAAACGGAGTGTAATCTGAGTAGATTTACATGGAGTAAACTATCTCAATCCTACTTTATGCCGATGATCATTTTGCGCTTTTGGCTGAGGCTCATCAAGCAGATTGGCAAAACCTCATCTCAATTCTAAAGAGCTGGTGTAAAACGATGGAGACAATGTAACATTAGAAAACAAAATCAACCAAGCTCAAGAATTTGTTTTTAAGTTAAATGGCGATGAGGTTCTGCAATGTGCCAGCCTATAAATCCTTAGGTCTGTTGCTCGATGCACACTCCCTCTCTCTCTCTCTATTTCTTTATCTGTCTGTTTTTTTGTTTTTTTTCTGTTTGTCCCTGTCTGTTCGTCTCTTTCTCTCTCTCTCTCTCTACCTCTCTTTCTCGCTCTCGCTCTCGCACTCTCTCTCTCTCGCTCTCTCTCTGTCTACCTCTCTCTCTCTGTCTACCTCTCTCTCTGTCTACCTCTCTCTCTCTGTCTACCTCTCTCTCTCTGTCTCTATCTCTCTCTCTCTCTCTCTCTTCTCTCTCTCTCTCTCTCTCTCTCTCTCTCTCTCTCTCTCTCTCTTTCTTTCTCTCTCTCTCTCACGCCCTTCCACCCTTACCTACGATTTGTCGGATCTTTCCTAGCCCATTTCTACGCCAATAATGGGATGGGCTTTTCCACATTCAAAACATCTATGAAGTTCGCACAACAAGGTATATGTATGTATGTATGTATATGTATATGTATATATATATATATATATATATATATACATATATATATATATATATATATATATTCATTCATATATATGTATATATATATATATATATATATATATATATATATATATATATATATATATTCATTCATATATATGTATATATATATACAAAGGGTTCGGATTCGGGAATTTAGGTTCTAAATCGTAGGATTAATAGTAATAACAAGGATAATAATAATAATAATAAAGGTTTGAATCAGCTGTGCGGGGATACGGTACCTTTCGCAAACGAGTGTCCATAGGCTGGGTTGGGGTTCCCTGGGTTGGGGTTCCCTCGGAGTACGTAAATACGCTCCTTTGGCCGCTTTGGAGGTCGAGATGGGCTTCAACTCTCCGCCAGTTAGGAGGAAGTTGTGTGTGTGTGTGTGTGTGTGTGTGTGTGTGTGTGTGTGTGTGTGTGTGTGTGTGTGTGTGTGTGTGTGTGTGTGTGTGTGTGTGTGTGTATTATATATATATATATATATATATATATATATATATATATATATATATATATATTTATATATATATATACATATATATATATATATATTTTTTTTTTTTCTTTTTTTTTTTTTCCTTCTCCCTCTTTCCCCTTCCCCCGGGCGCCGTGCCCGTCCTCGGCCCTCCTCAGAGCGTCGGCGATTTCTCTCTCTTTTCCACCCTCCCCCTCTCTCTCTCCCTCCCTCCACCCACCCTCCTTCTCCCTCTCTCCCCCTCCCCCCGGGCGCCGTCCCCCCCGCCGCCCTCATCACAACCCCAAGAGGACCATCTCCTCCAGGGCCGCCGCGGCGCGCCGAAGGGATGGCGAAGAGTCGTCGGGCGACGAGGATGCCGATGACGACGTGGTTTCGTCACTC
>NC_091587.1:7215924-7218424 GCF_042767895.1 Penaeus vannamei | reverse complement strand
GGGGACAAAGCCAGGTCCATATCACCAGAGCAAGATGTGCAAGGCGCCCAAGTTCCATAATCTTACACATTACTTACTTTGTTGCTCGAAAACTGCATCCTATCGATCAAATAGCACTGTCCAGAGACCAGCACTTATTGATTATATTAATTTAATCATAGACACTGGTCTTGTCTTCGATATGATTAGGGATATAAAAGGATTTTTACCAACTAGATGATATGTGAATAATATAAGCATAATGACAGCCCTTCAGGCATGTAGAACTAATGTTTGACTAATAGCCCTTTACATAAACATAAGCACAGCCAGTTTGGATAGATGCTGTAGCCTCTTGCCCTCGCTTTTTACAGGGCATGTACACTGTTCTGTAAATACATCAAATCAATCAAATCTATCTATATACATATATATGTATCCACGTACCTGTCTATCTACCTCGCAGTCTATCTCGTGATCTATCTATACGTCAGAATGTAGCTTATAGTGCCACAAAATGGGGAATAACATTTAATAGTTTAATAAAAAATAAATAAAAATAGAATAAAAATAAAATAAAATAAAATAAAATAAATAAAAATACATAAATAATGGCGCGTACATGGCTAATGGAGACCTTGTGACGTCACAACAATCTCGCCACCTGCCGCAAATTCGAACAGCTGTAATTTATGTAGTAATACTAATATTTACGATAACGGGAGGTCAAAGAACCCAATATTTATTTTGTAAAAGGTGAATCTACAGTCTCTCGCTCTCAAACCCTGGGACAGGATTCGTGCAGTACAGTCGGTTCTCTTTATGAAGTCTAACGTTCTCTGTATCTATTTATCTATTTGTCTATCTATCTATTTATCTATATCATTCTATCTATCCAATTATCTGCCTCTATATCTATCTATATTATATCTATCCAATTATCTGCCTCTATATCTATCTATATCATTCTATCTATCCAATTATCTGTCTCTATATCTATCTCTATCATTCTATCTATCCAATTATCTGCCTCTATATCTATCTATATCATTCTATCTATCCAATTATCTGTCTCTATATCTATCTATATCATTCTATCTATCTAATTTTGTCTATATATCTATCTATATCATTCTATCTATTCAATTTTCTGTCTCTATATCTATCTATATTATTCTATCTATCTAATTATCTGCCTCTATATCTATCTATATCATTCTATCTATCAAATTATCTGCCTCTATATCTATCTATATCATTCTATCTATTAAATTATCTGCCTCTATATCTATCTATATCATTCTATCTATCCAATTATCTGTCTCTATATCTATCTATATTATTCTATCTAGCCAATTATCTGCCTCTATATCTATCTATATTATTCTATCTATCTAATTATCTGCCTCTATATCTATCTATATCATTCTATCTATCAAATTATCTGCCTCTATATCTATCTATATCATTCTATCTATCCAATTATCTGTCTCTATATCTATCTATCATTCATCTATCCCACTATTCATCTTCTTTTTAATTGTCATAGCACTCTATCTAGCCAATTATCTGCCTCTATATCTATCTATATTATTCTATCTATCTAATTATCTGCCTCTATATCTATCTATATCATTCTATCTATCAAATTATCTGCCTCTATATCTATCTATATCATTCTATCTATCCAATTATCTGTCTCTATATCTATCTATATCATCCTATCTATCTAATTATCTGCCTCTATATCTATCTATATCATTCTATCTATCCAATTATCTGTCTCTATCTATATCATTCTATCTATCCAATTATCTGTCTCTATATCTATCTCTATCATTCTATCTATCCAATTATCTGCCTCTATTATCTATTCAATTTTCTGTCTCTATATCTATCTATATCATTCTATCTATCCAATTATCTGCCTCTATATCTATCTATATCATTCTATCTATCCAATTATCTGCCTCTATATCTATCTATATCATTCTATCTATCCAATTATCTGCCTCTATATCTATATCATTCTATCTATCCAATTATCTGTCTCTATATCTATCTATATCATTCTATCTATCCAATTATCTGCCTCTTTATCTATCTATATCATTCTATCTATCCAATTATCTGCCTCTTTATCTATCTATATCATTCTATCTATCCAATTATCTGCCTCTATATCTATATCATTCTATCTATCCAATTATCTACCTCTATATCTATCTATATCATTCTATCTATCCAATTATCTGTCTCTATCTATATCATTCTATCTATCCAATTATCTGTCTCTATATCTATCTATATCATTCTATCTATCCAATTATCTGTCTCTATATCTATCTATATCATTCTATCTATCCAATTATCTGTCTCTATATCTATCTATATCATTCTATCTATCCAATTATCTGTCTCTATATCTATCTATATCATTCTATCTATCCAATTATCTGCCTCTATATCTAATCTATATCATTCTATCTATCCAATTATCTGTCTCTATCTATAACATTCT
>NC_091587.1:7204034-7209034 GCF_042767895.1 Penaeus vannamei | reverse complement strand
CTTTCTCGCTCTCTTTCTTCCTCCCTCCCTCCCTCCCTCTCTCTCTCTCTCTCTCTCTCTCTCTCTCTCTCTCTCTCTCTCTCTCTCTCTCTCTCTCTCTCTCTCTCTCTCTCTCTCTCTCTCTCTCTCTCTCTATTCTCAGTATCAGTGGGTATGTTCATGTACGCGCACGCCATTAGGAATATGTGTGTGTGTGTGTGTGTGTGTGTGTGTGTGTGTGTGTGTGTGTGTGTGTGTGTGTGTGTGTGTGTGTGTGTGTGTGCGTGCGTGTGTGTTAATTTACAAAACAACGCAAGGGGGCAACTTCACGCTCCATTCTCGTTAACGCCGTCTATTTATTCACTCTCTGTCTCTCTCTCTCTCTCCTCTTTCCTCTCTCCTCCTACATTTCTACATCCTGGCAAAGCAAACGCAAACAAAAACATCCCCCCCCCCAAAAAAAAAAAAAAAAAAAAAAAAAAAAACAGCAGCTGCATATGTATATCTTGTCTCTCACATCTGCCCCAAACAGCTGGCCACCTCCCCCTCCTCTTCGACTCCCTCCTTCGACCTCCTCCTCTTCGGGACCTCCTCCTCCTCCTTCGACCTCCTCCTCCTCCTCCTCCTACACCTCTCCACCTCCTCCTCCTCCTTATACTACTATTGCTACTGCTGGTGCCCCCTTGCTTTTCCTCCCGCTCTTCTTCTCCCTTTTCTTCTGCTTCTTCTCCTCCTCCTTCGCATCCACCTCTTCTTCTCTACCTCTGCCTCTTTTTCCTCCCCTATCCCTTTTCCCCCTCTACCTCTTACTTCTTCTCCGTCTCCCCCTCGCCTTCCTTCTCTCCTCCTACCTCTTTCCCCAGTCTCCTTTTCCCCCCACCCCTTGACCTCCCCTCCCTCCTTCCCCCTCGTCTCTCCCACCCCCACCCTTCCTTCACCCCACCCCTTCCCCCTTCACCCCACCCCCTCCCCCTCTCTCTCACCCCCACCCCCTCACCTCCCCACCACCACTCCCCTCACCTCCGCCCCTCCTCCCCCCTTCTCTCCCACCCTCTCTATCCCTCACCTCTCCCACCATCACTCCCCTCACCCCACCCCCTCCTTTCCTCCCCATCTTACCCCCACCCCCACCCCTCACCTCCTCCCACCCCCACCCCCTCCTTTCCTCCCCCATCTCACCCCCTCCCCTCCCCTCCCTTCCCTTGCAACGAACCACGCAACTTCCCCTTATCAACATTGACTTCACTCCTGCCTTCTCCCCGGGGTCAATGACCGCTGCCACGTGGGTCTCTCCCGCAGGCGGTCCCCTCGGAAGCAGTTTTATTGATTGTCCCGCTGACGTCATTGTCATAACAACGCTGGTGTTGTTTGTGCATGTCACTGTCATAGTAGTAGAGGGTTGTTTGTGCATGTCTCTCTGACGTCACTGTCTCTCTGACGTCACTGTCATAGCAGTAGAGGGTTGTTTGTGCATGTCCCTCTGACGTCACTGTCTTTCTGACGTCACTGTCATAGCAGTAGAAGGTTGTTTGTATATGTCTGACGTCACTGTCGCAGCGGTAGAGGGTTGTTTGTGCATGTCTTTATGACGTCATTGTCATAGCGGGAGAAGGTTGTTTGTGCATGTCCCTCTGACGTCACTGTCTCTCTGACGTCACTGTCATAGCAGTAGAAGGTTGTTTGTATATGTCTGACGTCACTGTCGCAGCGGTAGAGGGTTGTTTGTGCATGTCTTTATGACGTCACTGTCATAGCGGTAGAAGGTTGTTTGTGCATGTACCTCTGACGTCACTGCCATAACAACGGTAGAGCGTTGTTTGTATATGTCTGGAGCTCGCGTGTTTGTGCGTGGGTGTATTTTGTTCCGCTTCGGGTGAGGAGGGGCAGGAGGTGAGTGTTAAGGCCCTATCACACTAGCACTTTTTTCCGTCATTTTTTTGCGTTTCCGAATGAACTCCGAATGAAAATCATGTAAACATAGGGCTATCGGGAGTGAGGTCCCGGGAATCACACGAACATTCTCATACAGATTACGTTATTTTAAAGAAATATGATGATGTGTATTGTATATACGAATGTTCTAAAATATTACCTTATGTTTACATTCACTCATCCTATCTAATCTATTAATAGCACAAGATCAACGCGGAAATTATTCAGACGGAAACGGTCGTAACCGTCTTGTAGAAATTATTCAGACGAAACCGCAGAAAATGACGGAAAAAGCGTGATAGGGCCTTTTGTCTGAGGTATTTGTGCGTTTATGTTTGTGTGAGTGTGTGCGAATGTGAGTGTTGCTTATGGATGTGCGTGCATGTGCGTCTGTCTTCGGGTTGGCCTACGAGAGCAAGAACGTGTCCATGGGTATCTCAAACAGCACATACCCATAAACATACCCACGAGTTCGTGACCGTGCATCAACCACCGTCAACATTTGCCCCAAACACCTGGCTTGCTTCAAAAGGGGGTCTCTGCCACCTCCTCCTCCCCCTCTTCCTCTTCGACCTCCTCCCCCTCCTCCTCCTCCTCTTCGGCCTCCTCCTCCTCCTCTTCCCCCTCCTCCTCCTCCTCTTCCTCTTCGACCTCCTCCCCCTCCTCCTCCTCTTCGACCTCCTCCCTTCCTCCTCCTCCTCTTCGACCTCCTCCCCCTCCTCCCTCTTCCTCTTCGACCTCCTCCCCCTCCTCCTCTTCCTCTTCCTCTTCGACCTGCTCCCCCTCCCTCCTCCTTCGGCCTCCCTCCTCCTCCTCTTCCCTCCTCCTCCTCCTTCCTCTTCGACCTCCTCCCCTCCTCCTCCTCTTCGACCTCTCCCCCTCCTCCTCCTCCTTCGACCTCCTCCTCCTCTTCTTCCTCTTCGACTCCTCCCCCTCCTCCTCTTCCTCTTCCCTCTTCGACCCTCCTCCCCCTCCCTCCTCCTCTCTCGGTCCTCCCTCCTCCTCTTCCTCTTCCTCTTCGACCTTCCCCCTCCTCCTCTTCCCTTCTCTTCGACCTCCTCCCCTCCTCCTCTCTTCCTCCGGCAACCCTCCCCCTTCCTCCTTCCTCTTCGGCCTCCTCCTCCTCCTCTTCCCTCCTCCTCCTCTTCCTCTTTCGACCTCCTCCCCTCCTCCTGCCCTTCGACCTCCTCCCCCCTCCTACTCCTCTTCGACCCTCCCCCTCCTCCTCTTCCTCTTCCTCTTCCACCTCCCCCCTCCCACTCCTCTTCCTCTTCCTCTTCGACCTCCTCCCTCCTCCTCCTCGTCCTCTCGGCCTCCTCCTCCGCCTCTCCTCCCCCTCCTCCACCTCTTCCTCTTCGACCTCCTCCCCCTCCTCCTCCTCCTTCGACCTCCCTCCTCCTTCCTCCTTCGACCTCTTCCCCCTCCTCTTCCTCTTCGACCTCCTCCCCATCCTCCTCTTCCTCTTCCTCTTCGACCTCCTCCCCCTCCTCCTCCTCCTCTTCGACCTCCTCCTCCTCCTCTTCTCTTCCCTTCGACCTCCCTCTCCCTCCTCCTCTTCCTTCTTCCTCTTCGACCTTCCCTCCTCCTCCTCCTCCTCTTCGATCCTCCTCCCTCCTCCTCTTCCTCTTCACCTCCTCCCTCCTCCTCCTCCTCTTGACCCTCCCTCTTCCTCTTCGACCTCCTCTCCCTCCTCCTCTTCCTCTTCCTCTCGACCTTCTCCCCCTCCTCCACCTCTTCCTCTTCGACCTCCTCCACCTCCTCTTTTCTTCCCGACCTCCTCCCTCCTCCTTCTTCCTCTTCGACCTCCTCCTTTTCCTCCTTCCTCTTCGACCTCCTCCTCCTCCTGCTCCTCTTCCTCTTCGACCTCCCTGCCCCTCCTCCTCCTCCTCTTCCTCTTCGACCTCCTCCCCTCCTCCTCTTCCTCTTCCTCTCCGACCTCCTCCCCCTCCTCCTCCTTCGACCTCCCTCCCCCTCTTTCTTCCTTCTTCGACCTCCTCCTCTTCCCCCCTCTCCCCTCTTCCTCCCCCTCCTCCTCCTTCCTCTTCCCTCTTCGACCCCTCCCCCTCCTCCTCTCTCCTCTTCCTCTTCTGACCTCCTCCTCTTCGACCTCCTCCCCCTCCTCCTCCTCCTCTTTCGACCTTCCTCCCCCTCCTCCTCTTCGACCTCCTCGACCTCCCTCCCCTCTTCCCCTTCTCCTCCTCCTCTTCGACCTCTCCCCTCCTCCTCCTCCTCTTCGACCTCCTCCCCTCCTCCTCTTCCTCTTCGACCTCCTCCTCCCCCTCCTCCTCTTCGACCTCCTCCTCCTCCTCCTCTTCCTCTTCGACCTCCTCCCTCTTCCTCCCCCCTCCCTCCCCTCTTCCTCCCCCCTCGACCTCCTCCCCCTCCTCCTCTTCCTCTTCGGGACCTCTCCTCCTCCTCCCCTTCCTCCTCTTCCTCTTCGACCTCCTCCTCCCTCCTCCTTCCTCTTCGACCTCCCCTCGCCCTCCTCCTCCTCCTCTTCGACCTCCTCCTCCTCCTCCTCCTCCTTCCCCTCCTCCTATTCCTCCTCCTCCTCCTCCTCCTCCTCCTCCTCTTCGACCTCCTCCCCCTCCTCCTCCTCCTCCTCCTACCCCTCACGGACGGAGGTGTAGGAGCGAGCGCACGACCAACACCTCACCTGAATTTTCCCGCCATGTCCCGACATAAATATCTCGCGTAACCTTACACTTGAATGTCGACGAGCGCTTCGGCCAATAAATTCTTCTGAATGTATTGTCTCTTCTTGTTTTCTGTCCTTCGGTTATGATAGAGTTGTTGGACAAAAATAAGACGAAAACTAGAAACAATCTGAGAGCGCATACCTCGGCCAAGGTAATAGGATCAATTGAAGGAATAAAAAAATATATATTATAGGGTCACTGATGAAATAAAAAAATAAATATTAAAGAACTATATTGATCTTTCATAACTTTCCGAATTATCCTGCTAACCAACATGAACAAACAGACAAACAAACTCGCCAACTAACCAACACTACCACAAACATAACCTTCGCGGAGGTAATAAGAATTGCAGATAAAGTATTGCATCAAACGTTCACAACTCTTATC
>NC_091587.1:7194034-7199034 GCF_042767895.1 Penaeus vannamei | reverse complement strand
TTGCAAAATATTGCGGGGTTGTTTTTTTTTATTTTTCTTATATATTTTTTTTTGGGGGGGAGGGGTAAGGGCTATGAGACAGAGGAGGAAGAAGAGGAATAGGAAGAAGAAAGAAAACCAAAAGTTAACAAAACATCACAATTTCGGTTACTAGCATTTCGTTCCAGTGGGAATCCTCACAAGCGAATAACGGAAATTACTAACCAGTTCCTTTTTAAACGGAATAATAACGCAAATGAATAGTTTATTCTCGTCTCTTTGTTTCTTTGACGAACAATATATTGAAAAGATAAGCTACATAAAAAAAAATCTTACCTTCAGAGATAATGATTGGAGAAAATTATCATCATTAATTTTCTCAATTCAATGACATACCATGATATATACATCAATCAAATGCCTTTGTTTTGAATCCACCGGTGTAGCGTAGTATATTTGGCAGCCTTTCTGCACACGAAAAAAAAAGTTTCCTTCCTCTCTTCCCTTTCATCTCAATACCGAAGCCTTTTGTTTTTGTTCGATTTAGTTTCTTCAGAAAAAAATAAAGAAAAATAATTTTCACCTCTTTGTTCGATTTCCAAAAATTCGTATAAAAAGTAGTCAACATTTTAAAAATCCGATACGTAGTTGTCTGCGCATTTTCACAAGGTTTCCAACGATATATCCGAAAATTTTAATTGGATAAAAACTCTGGGCCATGGGGTCTTCTGTTGCTCGAAAAAAGAAAGATCGAAAAACAAACAAAAAGTTAGATATTTGAAGAGCATTACATAGATAGATAGATAGATAGATAGATAGATAGATAGATAGATAGATAGATAGATAGATAGATAGATAGATAGATAGATAGATAGATAGATAGATTATATATATTCATTTTTCTTTTCTTTTTTTATTATTAATGGATCCTTACCATTTCATTACTGTAGAAACTATTATTATTCCTTCAAACGCACTTTGTTGGGTAAAGATATGATCGTTAGTCACCGAGTTACAGAAACAAACAAACAAATGAATCCCGTGGCAAAATCCAGACCCAATACATGACCGTTATATAAAATCGGTTGTTCGTGTTTTATTCCTCTTTCATTGCTTTTCTTGTGTATACATTCGTTTACATGAGTACACTCATGTATACTATTATAAAGGTACATGTTCGGGCACGTGTATATGCGTATAGGCGCACATACCCATTAGATCCATAATTGTTTATTCTATTTATTTTATTACGATTCCAGTATTATTTCTCCCGTATCGTCTAACCACGTGATTCCGCCTCGAAACAAGCGATAAACGTTTAGTCGAAAGCGAAGTACTTGTTATGGAGGGACAAGGAATTCGCTACAAGTAACCGTTCAGAAAACGTTGACAGATCAAAAATATTTTGAAAAACAAATCTCTTATATCAAATCTCTTACATTCGTTTATCGTGGATGCTTCTTGTGATGTAACAATAGATGAGATATTTATAGGCCGATATTATGAGTTTACACGAATAAATTATATACTCTTTTTTTCCTTTTTTTTCGTAAAATGGATTTATTAAATGATTATGTTTAACCGATTATCTAGTTTCAAATGAAAAGCGCAAACGTAAAACTATTGCAATCAGAAAAGTCTAAAGCAAGAGCCTCCAGTCCGTGCAAATATCTATTAATCGCGAATTTATTTTTAAAAGTATACAGACTTGTAACTGCTCATTTATTATCATCGAACCCTAAACATACTTGCATGATGGATTTGTCAACATCGAATCATATCTACTATATCTTATGGGAAAGAGATTTGAAAAGTCACACAAATATAAATATAATTTTTATTTTCTTCATCTTTCATATAAATCTTTCACTTGGGATAAAACTGTTATAATAAGACAAAAAAATTACCAATAAGACTTTATCTTCCCGTGATCCATTTCAATAGGCAGTGTCAAAATACAATGCATCACATTAGCTCCTGTACAGCGAGAGTGCGGAAGGGTGAATGAAAATCGCTGAACGCGGCAACGGAACTCGGGTTGTAGCCTCGCGCGCTGCCCAAATTTTTCGTTGCGGAAGCTCATAACCACGTGGGTAATTCTACTCTCATTTACGAACATGAAACTGACCATAACTCATTTTCGACCACTCCGAGCCAAAAATCCCCAACTTTATTAAATACACAATTCCATCAAACATAAATATGAAAATTATAGTAATAATACCAACTACAACAATAAAATAATAACAAAGATTATGCCCTCAACCTAGAAACGTTTCTAAAAGTATATAAAAATATTGTATGAGGCAGTTAAGTCACTTGATGGTTTCAAAGGGCTAGCCAATATCTTTTTATAGATTGCTTGCAACAGAATGCAATACACTTGATATTCCTGCTTCTACATAGGCCTACTGATTTTTTAATGTTTGTTTTATTTTTATTCATTTATTTATTTATTCATTTATTGGTCGATATGACCAAAATAAATAAATAAATAAATAGTAAAAAAAAACAAAAAAACAGTAGGCCTATGTAGCAGCAGGAATATCAAGTGTATACCATTCTGTTTAGGTTTAGGTTTAGGGCATATTCTTTGTTATTATTTTATTGTTGTAGTTGGTATTATTACTATAATTTTCATATTTTTTATTAGCAGTAGCAGTATTACTAATTAGGTTATTATAATCGCCATATTATTCATAATCATTTTAATCATCATAATCATAATCGTCCTAACAATCATATCATTATAATTATCATTCACATTATAATTATCATTACTAACATTATAATCATCATTATTAACATCATTATCATTACATCATACAACCTATTATTAGCAGTATCAGCAGCAGCGCCAGTTGTTGTTATCGTCGTAGTAGAAGTAGTTGTAGAAGGAGAGGCAATAGCTACATACTCAGTAGTAGTAACAACATTAGAACATTTAATTCTACGATCATCATCATTATTCCCATCATCCTCTTCCTCCTATGAACATTATCATCATTACTCTTCTCACCACTTTCGTCTTTTCAGCATTATTACAACGACCATCTCCCCACAATCACCATTATCATTTTCAATCACCAACAGCTTACACCTCGTTGTCATTCTAAATTCACGTAATTAACATCACCTTCCCTTTAATTCTCATTGAAGAATAGATAAAATAAGCGAGTGGCTAAATAATTCAATAAATGCGGTAATAGATAAATGAATGAATAGATAAATAAATAATTTAAAAAAACAATAAACAAACATATAAACAATCACAAAAATAATGAAAATAGATAAATAAATAATAAAAAACAAGTAAATAATCAAATATATAAATAAATAAATAACCAAAGAAATTATAATAATAAATGGACAAGAAAAATTAAGAAAAAAAGAGCTTTATCTGAACTCTCCCTCAAGTACCCGAAACGCAGGTGAAAGCGAAAAGTGGACATAATTAGGACGTCTACTTCTTTCCTCCTCCCTCTTTCTTTCTTTCTTTCTTTCTTTCTTTCTTTCTTTCTTTCTTCTTCTCGGTTTGTTAAGATACCAAGTTACTAAGTGTTTCAAAGTCACAATACTACTACTACTACACACTTCACCACAACATACTCAACCAGCCATCACAACTTCACCACATGCTTAACCAGCCGTCACAACTTCACCACATGCTTAACCAGCCGTCACAACTTCACCACAATATGCTCAACAAGCCATCACAACTTCACCACAACATGCTCAACCAGCCATCACAACTTCACCACAACATGCTCAACCAGTAATCACAACTTCACCACAACATGCTCAACCAGCCGTCACAACTTCACCACAACATGCTCAACCAGTCATCACAACTTCACCACAACATGCTCAACCAGCCGTCACAACTTCACCACAACATGCTCAACCAGCCATCACAACATGCTCAACCAGCCGTCACAACTTCACCACAACATGCTCAACCAGCCATCACAACTTCACCACAACATGCTCAACCAGCCATCACAACTTCACCACAACATGCTCAACAAGCCATCACAACTTCACCACAACATGCTCAACCAGCCGTCACAACTTCACCACATGCTCAACCAGCCATCACAACTTCACAACATGCTCAACCAGCCATCACAACTTCACCACAACATGCTCAACCAGCCATTACAACTTCACCACATGCTCAACCAGCCGTCACAACTTCACCACATGCTCAACCAGCCGTCACAACTTCACCACATGCTCAACCAGCCGTCACAACTTCACCACATGCTCAACCAGCCGTCACAACTTCACATGCTCAACCAGCCATCACAACTTCACAACATGCTCAACCAACCATCACAACTTCACCACATGCTCAACCAGCCATCACAACTTCACCACAACATGCTCAACCAGCCATCACAACTTCACCACATGCTCAACCAGCCGTCACAACTTCACCACATGCTCAACCAGCCGTCACAACTTCACCCACATGCTTCAACCAGCCGTCACAACTTCACCACATGCTCAACCAGCCGTCACAACTTCACCACATGCTCAACCAGCCATCACAACTTCACAACATGCTCAACCAACCATCACAACTTCACTACAACATGCTCAACCATCACAACTTCACCACATGCTCAACCAGCCATCAACAACTTCACTACAACATGCTGCTCAACCAACCATCACAATCTCTTCACCACATGCTCAACCAGCCATCACAACTTCACTACAACACATGCTCAACCAACCATCACAACTTCATCACATGCTCAACCAGCCATCACAACTTCACTACAACATGCTCAACCAACCATCACAACTTCACCACATGCTCAACCAGCCATCACAACTTCACTACAACATGCTCAACCAGCCGTCACAACTTCACCACATGCTCAACCAGCCATCACAACTTCACAACATGCTCAACCAACCATCACAACTTCACCACATGCTCAACCAGCCATCACAACTTCACCACAACATGCTCAACCAGCCATCACAACTTCACCACATGCTCAACCAGC
>NC_091587.1:7176534-7181534 GCF_042767895.1 Penaeus vannamei | reverse complement strand
AAAAAAAAAGGGAAAGAAAAGAGAAAGGAAAAGGAAAGATTAAAGAAAACATAGAGAAAATAAGAAAAGAAAAAAAAAAAGACTAGAAAGAAAAAAAAAACATAAAAAAATAAAGAAAACAAAAGAAATAGACTAGAATGAAAAAAAAACAGATAAAAAGAGAGAGAAAAGAAAATAAATAAATAAAGACTAGAAAGGAAAAAACAGAGATAAAAAGATAGATGCTTCCTTTCCGAGACCATTATCGGATAGAGATGCTGTATGCCACCACTGGCATTTCAGATAAAAATCCTTCAAAATAACTCCCACGCTTTTAACATTTTTTTTCTCGAGTTCCCAGCAAAAAAAAAAAAAAAAAAAAAAAAAAAATTGCTTAGAATTCAAGAATGTTTTACCACATTCTTTCCATCCGGTGAGACATCTGTACAGGCTGACATCTCCCAAGTGTCAAGTCGTGTTTTATAAGTATATGTTTCGTGTTTTATCTGTATGGATAGTATGCATATTTACTAATATATATATCTATTAATGTATTACCAATTATATTATGCTGCATAAATAAACCGTTCTATCAGTGCACTATTATGCTGTATAAACAAACTTTCTATTAGTGCCTTTTTCTCCAAACGTTTTACCATGGCTCAGATTTATGCTGAAGACTTCCAACCGAAATGCTGAATGACGAGAAACAAAAAAAAAAAAAAAAAACAGAGATAAAAAGATAGAGAAAAGAAATAAATAAATAGACTAGAAAGAAAAAAACAGAGATAAAAAGATAGAGAAAAGAAAATAAATAAATAAAGACTAGAAAGAAAAAAAAGCAGAGATAAAAAAATAGAGAAAAAAACTGCAATAAATAGACTAGAAAGAAAAAACAGGTAAAAAGATAGAGAAAAGAAAATAAATAAATAAAGACTAGAAAGAAAAAAAAACATAAAAAGATAGAGAAAAGAAATAAATAAAGACTAGAAAGAAAGAAAAAACAGAGATAAAAAGATAGAGAAAAGAAATAAATAAAGACAAGAAAGAAAAAAAAACAGATAAAAAGATAGTGAAAAGAAAAGAAATAAATAAAGACTAGAAAGAAAAAAAACAGAGATAAAAAGATAGAGAAAAGAAAAGAAATAAATAAATAGACTAGAATGAAAAAAAACAGAGATTAAAAGATAGAGAAAAGAAAAGAAATAAATAAAGACTAGAAAGAAAAAAAAACAGAGATAAAAAGATAGATGCTTCCTTTCCGAGATTATTATCGGACAGAGATGCTGTATGCCACCACTGACATTTCAGATAAAAATCCTTCAAAATAACTCCCACGCTTTTAACATTTTTTTTTTCTCGAGTTCCCAGCAAAAAAAAAAAAAATGCTTAGAATTCAAGAATGTTTTACCACATTCTTTCCATCCGGTGAGACATCTGCACAGGCTGACATCTCCCAAGTGTCAAGTCGTGTTTTATAAGTATATGTTTCGTGTTTTATCTGATCTGTATGGATAGTATGCCTATTTACTGAAGACTTCCAACCGAAATGCTGAACTAACAAAATCTTGCAGCTTCAGTGGAGAATTTACGTGTGTTCTGGTCCACTAGAAGAACAACGCCACGGCAATAGTTGAGGATATTAGTTCGTTCTCTCCTTCAATGGAGGAGGTGATGGCATTTCTCATTTACATATTAGACGTTTGGAGGGTATATTATTTTTCCGTTTTCTCCTGTGGCAAAATTATTTCCTTTTAACTTGGTCTTTGGTGAATACATGCACACATACACACACACAAATATATATATATATATATATATATATATATATATATATATATATATATATATATACATATCTATCTCTATATATGTATATATCTAAATATATATATGTATTTATATATATATATATATATATATATATATATATATATATTTATACATATATATATACTGAGAGAGAGAGAGAGAGAGAGAGAGAGAGAGAGAGAGAGAGAGAGAGAGAGAGAGAGAGAGAGAGAGAGAGACAGACAGACACATAGATATACTAGATCCCCCTTCATGGAATACCGGTCACACCCCCATCTCTTTCCCATCCCCTCCCCTCCCCTCCCTTCCCCTTCAACCTACCACTTGCACATCCTTATGACGTCACACGGGCTGGAGCCAATGAGAACCCACCTTCCGCGAGATTCAGGAGAGTGGGCGTGGCTTAGTGACGGTGACCTTGCAGACGTCTTACCTGTCATGACGAAGTGACTGCTGGCCGGAGGTTTTATTGTCCTGCCTAGCATTGGCGAAGAGGAGAGGCAGGGGGAGGGAGAGAGGGAGATGGAGGGAGGAGGAGAGAACGGGGGAGGAAGAGGGATGGGGGAGGGGGGAAAGGGGGAGGGTGAGAGAAGGGGAGAGGGAGGGAGAGAAAGAGGGGGAGGAAGAGAGACAACGGGAGATGGAGGGGGAGGAAGAGGGAGAGAGAGAGAACGAGTGAAGGAGGGGAGAGGGAGGGAGAGAGAGCTTGGGGGATGAAGGGAGGGGGAGGAAAAGGGAAGGGAGAACGGGAGAGACGTGAGAGGAAGAGGGAGGGAGGGGAGAGAGAAGGGGAGGAGAGAGAGCGGAGGAGGGAGGAGGAGGAAGAGGGAGAGAGGGGGGGAGGAAGAGGGAGGAGAGAGAGCTGGGGGAAGGAGAGAGGGAGGGAGAGAGAAAAGAGGAAATAAGACGAAGAATAAAGGGAGAGGATGAGGAAGAGAGAGGAAGGTCCGTAACAGGAGTAAGGGAGAGAAGGAATGGGGGGCATAAGAGGAAGGGCAAGAAAGGGGAGAGGAAAGCGAGGATAAAGTTAGGAATAAAGAGGAAGGAGAGAAATGGGAAGAAAAGGGAAGTGGAGAGTAAAATGGAGAGGAAAAGGGGAGATGAAGAGAGAGGGAGAGGGACAGAATGGGGAAGGGACATTGTATGGGATGAAGGGGAGAGGAAAAGCGAAGGAGGGAGGAAGAGAGAAAGAGGCAGAGGAAGGGAGAAGGAGAAGGAAAGAGGAAACAGATAGAAAGTAAGGAGGAGAGAATGAGAGAGGAAAAAGAAAGGGAGGGAAAAGAGTAAAATGAGAGGAGGAAGGGGGAGGAAAAGAGAAAGAAAGAAGAGGGAGGAAGGGAGAAAAGAGAAAAAAGGGAGGGATGAAGGGAGTAGAAAAGACAGTAAAAGAGAAGGAGTAAGAGAAAACGAGAAAGAAAATTAGAAGAAAAGAAAGAAATAGAGAACGAAAATTAGAAGCAAAGAAAGAAAAAAGAGAAAGAAAATTAGAAGTAAAGAAAGAAAAAGAGAACGAAAATTAGAAGCAAAGAAAGAAAAAGAGAAAGCAAATTAGAAGAAAAGAAAGAAAAAGAAGAATAAAACAAGAAAGAAAAGAAGAGAGAGAGAGAAAGAGAGAAGAAGTATAACAGGAGCAAGAGAGCCGTAGTAGGCATCGCTCTCTCTCGTTGTCCGTCGGGATAAAGTATGACCGCGACTGAGGACTCCGACGATGACGGACACGCTCTCCGTCGGCCTCGGTGGGAAAAAGCCTACCTGGCAACTCGAGTCTAAGAGTGCGTTTTTTTTTTTGTCATCCTTTGCAACCGTGTCAGTGCCTAGAGGAGGATGGTGGGGGGAGGTTGTTGGGGAGGAGGAGAAGGAGGCGGGAGAGGTTGGTGGGGGGATGGGTTTGGGAGGAGGAAGAGGGAAGGGGAGAGGGGGTGGTGGGGAGAAAAAGGAGGGGGAATAATGGTGTTGAGAAAAAGGAAGAGGGGGAGGGGAAGGTGAGGTGGGGTAAGGGTAAGGGAAGACAAGTTAGGGAGGAGGAGGGGGAAGAGGAAGAGGAGAGGTTGGGAAAAAAGGAAAGGGAAGAAAGGGGTTGGTGAGGATGAGAGGGAGGGGAGGAGGAGGAAGACAGGGGTTGGGGAGCAGCAGGAGGAGGAGGGAGGAGGAAAAAGGGAGTGGGTATGCAAATAAGGGGAGAGGATGGGGATACAGAAGAGGGAGAAGAAGGAATAGAAATGGATAAGAGGGGAGGAGGGAAAGGGACGGAGTAGGTGGGAAAACAGGAAGAGGAAGGGGAATAAACTGAAATCAAGAGAATTGGACGAGGAAACGGAAGAAGGAGAAGAGGAAATGGGGATGGGCAGAGAGAAAGGAGAAGGAAGGAGGGAGGGGACAGTGATTTAGGGAAAAGGGAGGGGGCGCTGGACGAGACCTGCAGCTTCGACTCCCCCCAGACGAAGCGAGAAAGAGAGGATGGGGAAACACAAGAACCTAGTGATAAAAGAAAGAGCAAGACAGACGAAAGAAGTGTAGAGGAGGACAATAGAGAGGCTACCTGCTCGGAAGATGGTGGATAAGGCGTTGCGAGACACACAGTAAAAAACAATGAGAACAGGCACAGTATCGTGCGAGATGTAGACAGGAAGAAGGGAAGATGCGAGATAAAGGCCGCCACAAGGTCGAGGTCACGAAATCTTATATAAAGAACACAATGCCGGCGGTTCCAGAGGGAGACGAAGCCCCTGGCACACGCACCCTCTGACACCCTGTCACCCTGCCACCCTTGTTGTACAGGGGTCCCTCCCCCGAGTAAAACAGTATGTCACATCCAAGAATGTTCATCGTAACAAATAGAATTAAAACTAAATCTTTCAATTTTTCTCGGATGGTTCATGGTTGACGTTAGGAAGGGCATCCGGGGAGCCAGCGCGTTTCAGTGGGTCTAAAATTTCTTGTAATATGACGTCGCGTTTGGCTATCTGCACTTTCCTTCTAATACGACGTCCCGTTTCGTTCTCCAGAGGTGGGCTGTAGTTGACGTTAAAGAGGGCACCCAATCGCGCATTTTGGCTCTTGCCTTCTAATGCTTTCGCTCCCAGTTGGGCTGCGGTTGAGGTTAAGAAGTTAGTTTGTCTGCTCTTCCCTCCCAATAAAACGTTCGTATCCCAAACCGGACTTCAGTTGACGTTAGAAAGGGCACCCAATCGCACATTTTGGCTCTTGCT
>NC_091587.1:7136534-7151534 GCF_042767895.1 Penaeus vannamei | reverse complement strand
CCTAGTGATTCAGAATAAGCATTTCCCAAGGAACATTTTGAGTATAAACAAGACATAATCATACGTAAAGACACCAGAATAAACAGCAATAAGGGTTGGATTGGCGTGCCCTAATGTCTCTTTTGTCTGTCATCTCGGTCGGAGCGCTGGACATGAAGTGCGGTGGAATGAGAACCACATGGCTTTTGTGGTTTGCGAGGCGAGAACGACGATGAGAGCAGGTCACTAGAGTGTGTGTGTGTGTGTGTGTGTGTGTGTGTGTGTGTGTGTGTGTGTGTGTGTGTGTGTGTGTGTGTGTGTGTGTGTGTGAGAGAGAGAGAGAGAGAGAGAGAGAGAGAGAGAGAGAGAGAGAGAGAAACAGAGAGAGAGAGAGAAACAGAGAGAGGGAGAGAAACAGAGAGAGGGAGAGAAACAGAGAGAGAGAGAAACAGAGAGAGAGAGAGAGAAAGAGAGAGAGAGAGAGAGAGAGAGACAAAAACAAAGACATAGACAGAGAGAGACAGACAAACAGACAGAGATATACAGAGACATATAAACAAAAACACCTAGATAAATAGATATAAAATCCTTTATCGGCAACCATCTCACCCCTGAGTAGGCTTCTCCGCGGTCAAATTTCGGTGCGAAAGTTAACCTAAGGCAGACATATTTTGGCGGGCTTTTTGTCGCCACAATTACAAACACTCACATTGTTATAATATATCTTTTCGTAATACAACAATAAACAGAATTAATAAACAGGAAGTAGAAATAAGAAATAAATCGTAAACACGAAACCTAAATATGAAACAAGAATCTTAATTGAGAGATAGGAAACAAAAACAATGACAAGAAAAATATAAAGAAAAGTTTTCTAAACGAGAAAGGAATCATAAACAAGTATCATAAACAAGACACAAGAATTATAAACAAGAAACAGGAACTATGAACAAGAGGCAGGAATTATTAACAAGAAACGAATTATAAACAAGGAACAGGAATTATAAACAAGAAACGGGAACTATAAACAAGAAACAGGAATTATAAACAAGAAACAGTATTTATTAACAAGAATCATTAAAAAAAATAAAACATTGTAATGAACCTCTGCTGAAGACGAGGTTCCAGGCCCGAAATGATGTTTCTGCTCTCACGTCTACTCACTGGTCACAAGTACAACACACCTGCACCTGAACACTACACAATGTACTAGGTCAGGGTCGCCAATCCTTCACACAACACAAACACTATACTATCCCGCCAGAGACTGCTCCCATTTACTTTTCAAACCTTGCTATTTAATATGGTAAAATGACCTCTTTGGGAAAGAGATCTGGGGGTTCAGTGTGTGGCAAGTTTCTTTAGTGTCCGTTGACAATTGAGTTATCGTGAATAATGGTAATGATGACCTGAAATGACCCGACAAGCTGGTTTACACAATGGGTGCCCGTCAATCATTCTTTACTAATCCTAAAACCAGGTGTGCTTCGGCAAGTGTTTTTTCACGAGACACGCCTACAGACATGAAAAAAGGATCCTAAACAAGAAGACAAGAAACAAGATTAAACAACAGCAAAGAATTGACTCCGACCAAGAACTCTGCTTCTCAAACCAAACGCAGTTTAACTAACAACCCAGAGAGAGTCTGATTCACAACACAGTCATTGATACTGACTCACAGCACAGTCATTGACACTGACTCACAGCACAGTCATTGACACTGACTCACAGCACAGTCATTGACACTGACTCACAGCACAGTCATTGACACTGACTCAGCACAGTCATTGACACTGACTCACAGCACAGTCATTGACACTGACTCACAGCACAGTCATTGACACTGACTCACGGCACAGTCATTGACACTGACTCACAGCACAGTCATTGACACTGACTCACGGCACAGTCATTGACACTGACTCACAGCACAGTCATTGACACTGACTCACAGCACAGTCATTGACACTGACTCACAGCACAGTCATTGATACTGACTCACAGCACAGTCATTGACACTGACTCACGGCACAGTCATTGACACTGACTCACAGCACAGTCATTGACACTGACTCACGGCACACTCATTGACACTGACTCACAGCACAGTCATTGACACAGACTCACGGCACAGTCATTGACACTGACTCACAGCACAGTCATTGACACTGACTCACGGCACAGTCATTGACACTGACTCACAGCACAGTCATTGACCCTGACTCACAGCACAGTCATTGACACTGACTCACAGCACAGTCATTGACACTGACTCACGGCACAGTCATTGACACTGACTCACAGCACAGTCATTGACACTGACTCACGGCACAGTCATTGACACTGACTCACGGCACAGTCATTGACACTGACTCACAGCACAATCATTGACACTGACTCACGGCACAGTCATTGACACTGACTCACAGCACAGTCATTGACACTGACTCACGGCACACTCATTGACACTGACTCACAGCACAGTCATTGACCCTGACTCACGGCACAGTCATTGACACTGACTCACAGCACAGTCATTGACACTGACTCACGGCACAGTCATTGACACTGACTCACAGCACAGTCATTGACACTGACTCACGGCACAGTCATTGACACTGACTCACAGCACAGTCATTGACACTGACTCACGGCACAGTCATTGACACTGACTCACAGCACAGTCATTGACACTGACTCACAGCACAGTCATTGACACTGACTCACGGCACAGTCATTGACACTGACTCACAGCACAGTCATTGACACTGACTCACGGCACAGTCATTGACACTGACTCACAGCACAGTCATTGACACTGACTCACAGCACAGTCATTGACACTGACTCACAGCACAGTCATTGACACTGACTCACAGCACAGTCATTGACACTGACTCACAGCACAGTCATTGACACTGACTCACAGCACAGTCATTGACACTGACTCAGCACAGTCATTGACACTGACTCACAGCACAGTCATTGACACTGACTCACAGCACAGTCATTGACACTGACTCACTGCACAGTCATTGACACTGACTCACTGCACAGTCATTGACACTGACTCACAGCGCAGTCATTGACACTGACTCACAGCGCAGTCATTGACACTGACTCACAGCACAGTCATTGACACTGACTCACAGCAGTCATTGACACTGACTCACGGCACAGTCATTGACACTGACTCACAGCACAGTCATTGACAATACCATCATCTCCTCATTTATTCGACACAAGATTCAGAAAGGCAATGGCAGGGATCCTGTTTCCCCGCCGAAGACACATGCAACGGACAATTCCAAATGTATTCAAAAATGTTTCCTAATAAATGAGAGATAGGGGAGGGGGAGAGAGAGAGGGAGGGATGGAAGGAGACAGAGGGAGAGAGAGGGAGACAGAGGGGAGGGAGGGAGGGAGACAGAGGGGTAGGGAGGGAGGGAGACAGAGGGGAGGGAAGGAGGGGGGAGAGAGAGAGAGGGGGGGGGAGGGGGTAGGTCTCTTCGTTAGTCATCTTCAAGGCGCAGAACATGTTGAAATACGGTGAAATGAGAACCACATGGCTTTTGTGGTTTGCGAGGCGAGAACGACGATGAGAACAGGTCATTAGAGAGAGAGAGAGAGAGAGTGAGTGAGTGAGTGAGTGAGTGAGTGAGTGAGTGAGAGAGAGAGAGAGAGAGAGAGAGAGAGAGAGAGAGAGAGAGAGAGAGTGAGAGAGAGAGTGAGAGAATGAGGGAGTGAGTGAGAGTGAGTGAGTGAGTGAGTGAGTGAGTGAGAGCGAGAGTGAGAGAGAGAGAGAGAGAGAGAGAGAGAGAGAGAGAGAGAGAGAGAGAGAGTGAGTGAGTGAGTGAGTGAGTGAGTGAGTGAGTGAGTGAGAGCGAGAGAGAGAGCGAGAGCGAGAGCGAGAGCGAGAGCGAGAGCGAGAGCGAGAGCGAGAGCGAGAGCGAGAGCGAGAGCGAGAGCGAGAGAGAGAGAGAGAGAGAGAGAGAGAGAGAGAGAGAGAGAGAGAGAGAGAGAGAGAGAGAGAGAGAGAGAGAGAGAGAGAGAAAGAAAGAGAGTCTCCTTCCCGCCATGCAAGAAGCATAAACACCCCAACCGCACAAAGAAAGGCAACATATCTCATTTTCCAGATCTCTCTTTGCGTCCCTCTCCTCCTATCCTGTCATTCTCAGCTCTCACTCACATGTCTACAAAAATAAAAATAAAAATAAAAATAAAAAGAAAAACAACGAGTAGTTTCCTGAATATCCACACAAAGGTCGATTATATCGCAGGGTCTACTCTGGTTTGTCATGCGGATTCCCTGAGATGCCAGGGACATATACACACAAAAGGAACACTTGCTCCACAATGACCTTTTTAGGCACGGATTTTGGCCCATTTAAGAATGGTAAACGAATGCTCGAACATTTGAAAGCCGCGTAAAGTAGCTGATAGCATGGACAGACTAAATGAATGCAAAAACGGTATGAATGGAATAAATAACAGCAACCACCCAACAAAACAAACAAATACTATATTTTCCTCATCTTTGCGCATTGCTTCACTCCCTATCTCGGCCTTTGGTCTCGTCAAATCGCCCATTTCACTAGCTTCCTTTACCAGGTTGCTTTAGACATTTTTCCTCCTCCCTCTTCTGACATCAGCTGACTGGGACACCGAGTACAAATACATGTTAGTTGCAGCACCCAGCCAGCACACAGCGATCTTTTTTGATCATATATATAAACGGTAATAATGGTTAGAATGGTACTTTAAGGCAGTACTGGTACTTTACATAGGCAATAATGGTACTTTAAGGAAAGACACACGGAGACAAATTAGGCGCGTGTGTAGCGATTTTCTTCTTAGGATGTATAGGTGTAGGGAAAGAGGGGGTAGGGGGGTAAAGTATATAAGTGGTCTTACACATACTATGGGGGATGGCGGCGACCGTTCCCACTCTAGAATGGAGGTAGCGGGACCCTGCTTATTCCTTCCCACCATTTAATTTTTGAGAACTTCTCCTACAAATAAAAAACATTGCAATTCCTTAGTTAATTAGTTGTTGAGAACACGGATCCCCAGCAACTGAGAGGGAAGCTACAATTAAGTCTGGTGTTCAAAATGAAATGACCATTATGTCAAATATTATCTGAAAAAAAAGTCAGAAATTTTTGTGCAGAAATTAATGAATATCTCTTTAAAACTTCTAAAATCCAGCAGCTTAGGGGGGCTTCACCTTCTGGTTTCCCATCAAGATGGTCCCTGGGATCCGACCATTTTTGGGGGGGAACCTACTTTGTCCCCCCCCCCCCTCCACTTCAAAATACCTTCCTTCTCCTTTGGGATAGAAGACCTATGTAAATTTTAGGGAGGTTTGTATACTGTTATTATTACGATACTACTTGTACTAAAATACTCTGCATATTCTTGTTAGATATGAAAGATTAAATATCACAATATTTTAGTGATCTGGCTTTCAGCAAATATTATAATCATAAATAAAATGAGCACAGTTTGAATAACACACTTTCAACCTACAAGTCCTACATTGCTAGGATAACTGGGGTCCTAATCACCTGTGTCACCTGAGCCTTAATTCCCTAAAATTAAATCAGTTCTTGAATGCCTCTGCCCATTGAGTCATTGGGCATACTGAATGTTGAATATAAACACAGTTGAGGAAGATATACTAATGAAACTCATCTTAAAATTTAAATTTACATTTTATTCCGTATATAAAATATTGTGCACTAAAATTCACTTTGGAGGCAAATCACATAACCATCTCAAAAGTATGGCCGATTATTCTCCACTATAAAATTACAATGTTTAAAATCTGACGAACAGATATTCACATTGACTTGAGTTTTGATAAAAATACACACTTCTTACAGATAAAAGGTATCACAGCTTATGTTAGTAACTATTTATTGGTGAAACGAAAATAAAATATCTTGTCGATTTACCCAGCCTATCAGTAGCACCTTCCTTTGTTGTCTTCTGAACTAAGGAAATTCAACGCCCTGCAGCAATAAATTATTTCAAAACCCTGTGGCCTAACTCTATAAGCACAGTGTAAATGCATAGCAATCACAAGGCGGAATTATTTCTTTTAGTTTTACATCTTACAGTTTTCATCTATTTTATTTTCTGATGTAACTTCTGAAATTCTTAGTTTTTATTTGTACCTTTCTTACAAATTGTCTTAAAGCGGATCCCTGTTCGGTACAGAAATCATTATAAATGCAATTTTGTTGCACTGGCTGTGAGAACAATGTAAAGCTCAAAAATATATATGACAAGGCTAATTGGGACAAATATTCACATCACACATTATTCCTCAACTAAGATTACACTGATCATACATTCTAAAAAATTCTTTAATATGTCTCTTTGAGTAATGTCCCATAAAATAATGTAACAGTTCATGCATCTCACCATAAATTATTTTTCTATTATATTTTCATTTTTGAAAATATAACACTACTAATACAATGATACTAAAAAAGAAAAAAATGCATAATACAATTGATAATATATATACTATTTCCTATCAGATAAAGAAAGAGTCCACTTTTACTTTACTTCTGGTAGCAGTAACCTAAGCAGAGGTTGGACACGTTTGCACCCTGTGGCAGAGAGTAAGGGCTGCCCAGCTGGAATAAAGTTAATTTGATTTACAACTTCATCCATAACTGAAGACTGCTTACCCGCCAAACTATTTCTGAATTTTTCCTCTACATTTTCCTCTAGCTTGTTCAGCTCTTGCAGAACACACTGCTGTACTTGCAATTTCTCTAGAGGCATAAAAGGTACAACAATAAGCCTCCTGAAATCCTCATATAGCTTTCTAGATGTAACAATATCCTGGGTCACTTCCCTAAAATCGTTGAGTCGGAGATCTTCCCTTTCCTTCCCCTCTACACGAAGCTTCAGGTACTTTCTGTTGATCTCCCTGCTTCCCTCGGTGCCTGTTACAATAACAATAATTTTTCCTGTGGGTTTGTTCTTTGAAGTTTTTTTGAACTCCTTGACCAGCGTCTGGAGAACACTGATGGAGATATCATTGTCGTCATCCCAGCCATCTATGATAATCAACCTTGGGCCACATGAATCAAGCTTTTTTAATAAATTGGAGACCTGCTTTTCCATATTATTTGAATTCAACATCAAAATTGAAGGTATGAAAGTGCGTACCTGGGAGGGGTCAGGGAACAGGTTTTTTATAATGTTTAAAGTGTGCGTTTTGCCACTTCCAGACCAACCAACCATCCACATTATCAGTGGCTCTGTGGAGTCGTCATCCTGAAGATTTTGTAGTGAATCTAAAAGTATGTTAGTGGCAATGTCCTGGCCAATTACATGTGATGTGAGTTCTTCCCTTAATGCATCCAGTGGTATTTTCAAACCCTGTCTTTGTTCACACACTGTCTTTTGGTGAACTATAAAAGTAGATAGGCTAAAAATTGCTAAAACAACCACAAATACAATAATGGAGCACCAGAAGAAAAGTTTACCAATTTTCATCAGTAATGAACATAATAGTGGGGAACTTTTCGGAGTTGGAGGCTTGCTAACATCTGATTTCTCCCCAACAGGCACTGCATTTCTTCTCCTCAAACAACTTTCAACCCTTGAAACAGGAGCCATTAAGTCAAATCTGTTCACATGTTCATAAACCCCACTATAATTGTTCCTGGGTTCATAGGAGCCATTATGATTACCTCTATCCTCATAAGAACCATTGTAGTTATCTCTTTGCTCATACGAACCATTGTAGTTATCTCTTTGCTCATACAAACCATTGTAATCTCTTTGTTCATAAGAACCATTGTAATCTCTTTGCTCATAAGAACCATTGTAATCTCTCTGCTCATAAGAACCACTATAACTGTTACTCAAGTAATTAACTTCAGCATTTTCTAAATCAGAAAAAAGAGATAAGCTGATATTGTGGTTCTTTTTTTCTGTTACACATTTTTCCAAGGTTACATGCTCATCCTCTGGCACTGTAGTAAATCTTCGATCACCATAAAAAGTGCCGATGGTTTTCCTTCTGTACAAAGTTCTGCTATCTTCTGAGGAAGCTCTCTCTGTGCGTTCAGGACGGGTGAAAATTGCTGTGAGGCTGCGTCCTGGTGACTTCGGTTTTCGCCGGGATGAATAGGGAGATGATGACAGGCAGCATTCCTCTGGCTGGGCTGAGTGTGATCTGGTCAACTTCGACCTTCTGGTGCCTCTTGGAGTGCATGGCTCCTCCATCTCTCTCCTGTAAAAATGAGTACAAATAATAATTCACAGAAAAAGAAAAGAATTCTGACATTTGTTGGTCACTCTTTAATGTCACTTTAAGTATCAAAATCTAATAAAGAACTGTATTTAAATATCAAGCTATTGCTGCTGGGGATGGCAAGCAAGTATATGCCATACCCACTATTATTTAAGTTTATTAACAGTATTTAAACTGAGGTGACTTTTTGCTTAGTTTCCAAGTCAATTACTAATTCTATCCATAAGACCTGTTTTCTTATTTTTTTGGAAATATATCAAAATTTTATATTGCTATTATTAATGTTCAGTGGTGGCACTCCTACAGCTGCTGAGTTACAGTCCCCTCAGACACTCACTGCCAGGTGCATATCTCCATCAATATGGAACTAACAAACAAGTCTATATGCAACTAGCATATATGTCATAATAAAAAGTATGTTTTCAATATATTTATAACTGAATTTTTAAAATTTTCATTAAAATGAGACAAAAATAGAAGTTTCATGCTGTAAGATCATGTAGGATTTATTAGTGCTATGTATGGCATTGAAGAGTTGCATTCAATGCACCCCAAACCCAGTCACAGTTTGTCCTATGTTCTGTTTATGTTCAGTGAGGCTGGTGTCACATGGTGATGGTTAAGTTGCATAAGATGTTTTGAATACCATTAGTTTAATCAGCCTCTAATAAACGATGACAGTCAAGAGTAGAGTGAACTAAAAGAAAAATTTACAGTATTAAGCTTTTGCAGTTAACATTATAAAAAGATTCCTCTCTTTCCTTCATTATTTTTTCTTTTGGTGATTTCTTTTGATTATCTTCATCCTGTTGAGTGAATCTTTTCATGACACAGATCCTCCATTCTATTTTTCCATGAGACCCACTAGCATTGTTAATAACATCATGATAATCATATTATCAATAACAATAATATCTATAACAACAGTATTAAAAAAAGAGAAAATGTTGTCTTGATAGCCTAGTAAGTCGTCTGCAGCTACTGTTGTTAACATCGCCCTCAGGGAAGACCTTAGTCTACAAGGCTAAACTAGATAATGCCGCAGAAATTTTGATTACTTTCAAGTTTAGGTGTAATGCTCTTTTACATAAATAGTCTGGAAGTGTCCGGAAAAGTTCCATAACCCTAGTTGTTAGAAACTAGATACAACAACTTCAGGTTCAGGACATGACACCTAAATAGTTTTTGGATGAAAATATCCGAGGTACAATTTCTAGATTTCATAATCAACCGATATATACTCAGCTTCAAATACTAAGTTTCATAGGCAATAATGGGCACATTCATGACCAAGGATGAAAGGTGGGGAGGGCAAAGGGGAATGGACAAGAGATGATAGAGTTAAGGAGAGAAGGACAGAGGGAGAGGGGGAACAGAGAAGTGGAGAAAGGACAAGAAAAGGAAGAGAGGGGTAGGGCAAGGTCAAGAAGGACTTAGAGAGCAAGAGGGAAACAGGAAGAAAGAGAGGGAGAAGGGGACAATGAGGGAGGGAGAGAAGGAAGGAGAAGAAATGAAAGACGGAAGGTGTGTGTGACAGAGAGAAAGGGAAGGAGCAAGGGAGGGAGAGATTGGGAAGGTATGAGAAAGAGAGAGAGAGAGGAGAGTCAAAGAGGAAAGAAATGAGGGACTGTGGGACAGGGAAGGACAGAGTGAAGAAGTGAGGGAGCAAGAAGGAATTAGGGAAGAAGGAAGAAAGCAAGATTAGGAAAGATTCTTCCTTCACCCTTCCACCATACTATCTCAACCAAGAAGATAGCCAAAAACCCAATACCTGCCACATAAGACACTATAGCCAATTTCATTACATAAAAGCTGGGACTGCACAAAATAGTTCATCCAAACATAAGAAACCTCTGAATAAATAAATGTTTTAATATATAGTATTAGTATATACTATAATAAACCCTAAAAGAAGAACTGGTCTAAGATATATATATTTTTTACCAACCAATACAAATAATTAAAAAACAATACTATCAATACAGAAAATAGAGTGATTCCATATTATTGAAATCTACAGATCTGTAAGACAGATCTTGTATACCATGATGGTTCATAATCAAATATGAAAATGGTCCATCTTTGTAGTATTTGTATGGTAGTCGCTTGGCCATTACTGGAGCATGCAATGCAGTCACAGATTACATTACACAAAGAATAGGCTAGGGTGGGCTTTGGCATCAACTGAGGCTACAACCACAACAGGGAAGCCGATGTTTAGAGTAGGCCAGGCTTAGTTATTTTAAATCTTAAATGAAATAAGGCAAGACGAGATATGAAAAGGTAAAAGTAAAGGTGAGGTAAGAGAAGATATGGTTAAAGTACGTACAGATCAAGGCAAGACTATGACATGGGTCTGGTAAGTTGAGATTTAAGATCAGGCAATCAATAAATATCATTATGAAAAGGTTAGCCTTCCTTTATATTTCTGTGTAAAATGAAGCAAAAATTAGATATCAGGACTGTATGAAGAAAAGGAAAATACAAGTTGATTTCCATATCAAACATTAAAGTTAGTCCCACATCCAAAGTGACGTAGGGAACACATCTGTAAAGAAACATGCGTACTAAGTAGCAGGGTGATACTAGTGTGAACTGCCATACAGAATATATAAATTAACGCAAGCACACAACCAGATACGAAAAGGAACTTGCAAGAACTCAAGGTAAGTCAATAATTGTTTACGCATGATACCGCTACACTTAATATGACAATTGACACAATTTCTACGACCCAGCATTCTGACACAGGCAGACCTCTAACAGAAATGTTTTGGAAACATGAGCTTTTAAACTTCTCAATATCATTATGCAAAGAATTAAACCTAAGCTCTATTTTGCAAGAATATGTGTGTAAGACATTGAAATAGTTTATTACAAGCACTGTAGAAAATGGGGGAAACAAAAAACCATTAAATATTTGATATTTTGACACACAATGAAATATAACCGTGTATTACTGAAAAGATTTAATCCTAATCAACTAGACCTGTTGCATTCCAGACTGTAGAGTTTGGTCTGTGCAAAAAAATATTTGGTCAAATTCTGTCCGCATGCTTAGTTCTTTTTTAAATCATCTTCTGCGCATAAAATTCTTTTAACCTTTCTGCGCACTTGTTTCATAATCTGTCCGCGCAAATATAGACAAAATGATGTTTTCCACGCATGAAAAAATGTAATATTCCCCACACAAGAAAAATGCTCTAAAGTCTGGCTTGCATTGTCAGGATATTTCTCAAAAGGACTTGATCGAGGCCCCTTGACCTTTGCCTGAGTGCCGAAGACGTGGAAAATCACAACACTACAAGACAGAGTTAAAAGTTAAAATACAACCAAGATTTAATTCATGCTCAACCGTCTATGTCTGTCATGAGAAGAAAGAGTGTTTCGTCTTTTGATGTGAATTTGCCAAACCTACGATATAAAAAGACTGATATAAGACCCTCTACGTTATTTCCTTTCAAAATCCAACTACTAAAAAAAAATAATGAAATTAAAACCTCCCTCTTTAAAATCTAATAAAAGTAACAGTAGGACATTTGAGAAAATGGTACAACAACTCCAAGAAGTATAAGAAGTATTGCATATTAACAACAAAACACTCAAAAATAACACCTGTTTTACGTGGCATTTGCAATACCCGCCCTTATTCATGTAAATCAAAGTCAATATCTACTCTAACCTATTATATTCTTTGTCATAAACCACCATTGATAAACTATGATGATATTAAGACTATAAATTATAAAAATTAGTCTAATAATTATAATTTTAAGACGAAAATTGATTACCTGTTTCACGCGCTGACCTTTCACGGCCGCGCGGTGTGGGTGACTAATGCCATTATTGTCACTATTTTTAATCTTGTTTTTCTCCTCTTTTATTTGTAGTGTGTTTTCGTATTTGGCGTTTTGTAGTTTTTGTATCGTTGCATTTGATTTGGATCTTGTGTGTACTAATTCTTGGTGATATTTGTTTGTTTTGTTTTGTGAGCAAATGGAATTTCTGTTTCTATTTATGTCTTCCTTTTAATTAGTGGGAGTACTAGCATAGTAACTAGTATTTTATGTATTATTGATATATGTATTAGTCTTGTAGTTTATTCAAATAATTGGCGAAAAATAACATATCAAAGGAGCATTATTATAAACCCTTACATTGTTTTCTTGAATTCATAATTACACAGTAGATTATAAAAAAGGAATATATAAATACCTACCATACATCTAGAGATGACTACCTATACCATAAATCCAACACATTTTAACACCTGAAACATTTATATCTCCCATCCCTGCAATTGTTTTGACAGCGGGCCGACACACCTTGGAATTCCTCATCGCTTTATAAGTCTTTTCTTCTATTTTCAAGGTAAGTGGCTTAGTTTATGTCACCTGTACATTTATTTCGAGTTAGTAGAGAGTACTGAAGGCCTCGGCAATGGGAATCATGAATAAATTATTGATATACAGAGCTTAAAAGAGTTTGCCATAAAGATTGTTGAGTTAGCTGTTAAATTGGCGTCAGTTTTTGTGGGAGGGAGAGATATGGTGATTAAAATTCGCGTTTCAGAGTTATTTAAAGTGCTTTCAGTTCTCCATTGGTGACAGGGCTTCGAATTTGTCTTTTATTCCAGAAACGACGAAAATCAAACTTACTCGTGCATGTGTAATCAAGGCTGTGGATTTTCAGTGTTAATATTTTTCGTATTTTTAATTTGTTGACTAATTATCTTTGGAAACTGCTTAGGTATGTAGAATAAGGTTGTATGGAGCTGTGCTGTGTCTTTGTGCTTCACGCTCTGCTAAGAAGATGACTATTGTGAGCCATATGCACCTTATATTCTATTTTTAGGAATCGGGCTGGTTGATAAATGACAAGGAAGGACGACAACCTTTGGTAATTATTCAGAATACTTTTGAATGATTGATCAGGAAGATAGTGGTATTGATGGGTTCCTCTCTCCCTCTACTACCCTTATGTGTAGGACATTAGCAGTGGAACCCACCCAGATCCCCATACTTTTGAACCCGATAGCATAGGATGGCATGAAAGGCAACAGGGAAATTGTGGGGTAAAATATGAATAATATACACGAAATATATCACTATATTATACTCAGAATTAGTTGTAATATTGTCTAATGCAGGGGCTGTACCACCTGCAACCCCCACCTATGGGGCTGCCACCACTCAACCCCCACTCAAATGAATAATCCTCCAGGTATTCACTGAAGGATAGAAGGTACGACTCACATGCGGGAGTGCCCGATGCCAAGTCTGTCCTTTATGCTTTATCCGTGCAGGAGTTTCGGGGAAGCAGCCCTCCATGCGGGGTTTGAAAGGGCATGGTTCCCAGCAATTAACTATATATTGACTAATTCTCTACATTATTCGTATTTTACCGCACAATTTCTGTGGTTTAATTGATTCCCTCCCCTGAGATTAGGACCAAAATTGTGGCCATTAGGACATGATTTATGTATATTTGGGTAGCAGTTAGTGAGAGGAATCCTTGATACCAATGTTACATAACTCTCTCCTTCTGGCGCCCAATGACATACACAGACAGATTCACAAGTGTCAAGTGCCTCACACAACCTACCCTGTATGGCAGGATGCTGCACTACTTTAACTGCCTGTCCCACCGGGTTCGGTGAGCAGCCTTTGACGAGTGTTTTCGCACGCAGGGCGCTAAATGAAGTTGATGGTGATGAAGGACACACAGGTAGCAATCCACGGTTTATTGGCTGGCCACAAAGTTTATTTGCAGGAACTAATTACTCTCACCAGGGAAAGGCAGTCACCCCACACATATGCACAACTTTATCTCCTTATTCTGTCTCTGTGTCCTTAGAGAGAGCAGCACAATTGAGATCGCAGCTACAGTCATGGACCGTCCTCGCTCTGCAAGATCTCTTCTCGCACAGCCTGCCACTCCCTTCTCGTAGCCAATCATGGCGCCGGATTCTCATCCCACCTTATGGGCAGCCAATCACACAATGGCGTGTTCTGGTGGGCTATTCGGTACCCCAGACATCCACATATTTTGGCAGGCTTTTCATCGCCACGAACACAAACACTCATATTGTTATAATATACCTTTTTGTAATACCAATATCATCATGATTATTTATGGGAAGGTATTCAGAATATTTACCCAAGCTAAACTTACAATAGATGTTTGGCCGGTTTATTGTAAGTTTAGCAATAAACTGGCAGATTCTACATCACGGTCTCCCCCTTTGTGATCCTTCTCCTGTCCTATTCCTTTATCTCACCCCATACCCCTCCACCCTAGATGGGACCCTATATGGGGGGGTACACTTCCACCCTCCCTGGTTCATTCCTTGTCCTGATACCCGCTCCCTCTCCCTCTCCTTCATTTCTTAATCGTTTCACACCAAGTGTCTTTGAACGATTTCTTATTTGACAGTCTTTGCATCTGTCTCTCATTTTCTCTCTGTCTCTCTCGTATGTGTGTATGTAGGGGGGGAGGGGAAAGAGAAAGAGAGAGAGAGAGAGAGAGAGAGAAACAGAAATTATGTTAGATCAAAGACATTCATGACAATACAAATAAATTTACTGCTTGCTGGCTAGAAACCCGAACACGAGCAACACGCGTTTTTAAACCAACAGATCGAAGGGGTTAACAAACCGGCAGCATATCATGACCAAAATGTTACACATGAAGAATGATGTTCTATCATGTTATGCGCAGTTGAACTAGCTGTATGTTGT
>NC_091587.1:7129034-7131534 GCF_042767895.1 Penaeus vannamei | reverse complement strand
AATGTCTATATGGGAAGATTTATATTTTAATGGTTGTACCAAACCTACAATTTCTTGTAGATAAATTTGGGCTAAATTTGAAGGGGAAAGAATATATCCATGTTATTAAGAAACAAAAATATATGGAAATGTAAGGTAAAAAGCAACAAGCTGAATTTGCATTGTACCCTATTGTAAAAACAATTTGTTAAGAGGGTTATGTCTGTATGAGATGCAGTTTTCATCTTGTTTTCAGGAGGTAAAGTTATAAATTTCCTTTTATATGGGTATTTGCTTTTTGCTCCATTATAATGTTTTAAAAAATGTTTAATTACTTTCAGATTCAGTGAGCATAAAGTGCAGTTTGTTTATTCATTTGCTGTAGCACTTACTAATCAACATGAAAAGCTGACTTTGGTCCTATTTTGAGAGGAATGAATGGTTTACTAAGTACACCAAAATACAATAGAAAGCTCAAAAACATTTTTTATTCTTTTCTTATACAATAAAGGTAATAGAAACTATGATTGAGGTGCTTCACTAGCATACAACAGAACTTGCAAATATTAGGAACTTGTGACCAGTGCAACAGCTCCGAGGGTTTTACTTTTGTTAGAAGCTAGTAGTAAGAGCTGTAAACGAGAGTAGATAACTTCATGGCACAAGATGTTATTGAAGAGTTTTTATTAAATCTTCATAAAAAGGGCATAAACTTTTTGAACTTGGACTTCTATACATTGCCTGTGGAAGGGTACACAAAATACAAGTGTTTTGTCTCAACCTTTTTTGTTGCTTTAATTTAATAGTGAGCATTTCTCGTCTTTTTCTTTTTTCAGGTAAAGCCATACAATATCACAGTGACTGTGTGTTATCCACCTGATACAGACACCCCAGGATTTGAGGAGGAAAACAAAACAAAACCCATTGAGACCAAATTGATATCAGAATCTGCTGGACTTTTTAAGGTGACGTGTGGGAAATTACATTGTTGCAGTGGTGGGGGTCATGAATGCTGATAGTCCAGGAAGAAATTACTTTGCTGTCAAGAGATTGATGTACACCTTGTCCTGAGATGATATGTTTAACAAATAGTTCTGTTCATGATTTAATTTACACTTTAAAGATGATGTTAATAGTATTTTCTATCAATCTTTTGCTTTAGGCTGATGAGGTTGCCAGCAAGTTAGTGAAGGATGCCTTGCGTGGTTCGTTCTGCAGTACAGTTGGCATGGAAGGCTTTATGTTGACCACACTTTGTGCTGGCATGTGGCCCATAGCGAATTTTGCTGCTGAGTTTGCTGCATTCCTGGCACAGGTGAGTCAGTCATCCTCCTATCCTTCCTCTCCCCCTCTTTACTCTTTCTCCAATCCTGTCTCTCTTTGTCTCTTTTCTTTCCTGTCACTTCTCTCTCCCCTCTCCCCTCTCCCCCCTCCTCCCTCCCCCCTCCCTTCCTCTTCTCTCTCTTCTCTCTCTTCTCTCTCTTCTCTCTCTCTTCTCTCTCTCTCTCCCCTTCCCTTCCTCTTCTCTCTCTCTCTCCCCCCTCTCCCCCCTCCCTTCCTGTTTTCTCTCTCTCTCTCTCTCTCTCTCTCTCTCTCTCTCTCTCTCTCTCTCTCTACCTCTCTCTCTCTCTCTCTCTCTCTCTCTCACCCTCTCTCTCTCTCTCTCTCTCTCTCTCTCTCTCTCTCTCTCTCTCTCTCTCTCTCTCTCTCTCTCTCACTCTCTCTCTCTCTCTCTCTCTCTCTCCCTCTCTCTCTTTCTCTCTCTCTCTCTCTCTCTCTCTCTCTCTCTCTCTCTCTCTCTCTCTCTCTCTTTTTCTCTTTCTCTTTTTTATATTCCTCCCACTCCACATCACTGCTGTTATGAGGTCATAGGAAGCATATAAAAATTACTAAAAGGGTTATACATCAACTTTTACTTTGCTTAGATAGTGAACAGTAGATCTAGTTGGTCACATACTAAACTCCGATAAATCTTTCCAGATTTTGTTGACGTGGCTGTTCCGCATCATCTCTTTGTTTATCCTATGGAGCTTTGATAGGATTGTGCGCCAGGAACATCAAAAGAGGCTGGCTAGTAAGAAGAGCGAATAACTACAGTGTTCAGTGAAAAATTTCAAGCTCCTTTTTGTTGGTGTTTCTTCCCTTCCTAAGTTGGTTCTCGGTTGAGTATCTTTTTCTTGCCTTTTTTCCTTTTTCTTACTCTCAATTCTACTTTTCCAACTTTAGTCCTCTCGTGAAGAGTAAGTTTCTTGGGACTCTCATCTTCCTGTACTTATTTTGCTACTTTTGAGTTACTTTTGAGTAAATGCAAAGGAGTCAGTGATGTAAAACTAACTATTGTTGTACTTTGTTGTTAGATTTATAAATGAGATTTTCAGTTGTCTACAGAGTTCCCATGCATTACTAAGCTGCAATAGGCTTCATCAGTGCTTCACAGAGCAACGACTAGAAAACTCTGCTTGTTGTAACGAACTTTGAATCTTTTGTCGGAAGGTACCATTACAGCAGGAGGAATAAGAGT
>NC_091587.1:7121534-7124034 GCF_042767895.1 Penaeus vannamei | reverse complement strand
CCATGATCGGATAAGGAGAATATATTAACTGAAAACACTGACATTAATGATGAATGAGAAGGGAAGGAGGGAAGGAAGGGAGGGAGGGAGGGAGATAGCGAGAGAGAGAGAGAGAGAGAGAGAGAGAGAGAGAGAGAGAGAGAGAGAGAGAGAGAGAGAGAGAGAAGAGAGAGAGAGAGAGAGAGAGAGAGAGAGAGAGAGAGAGAGAGAGAGAGAGAGAGAGAGAGAGAGAGAGAGAGAGAAACAAACATAGACAGAGACAAACAGACAGAAACAGAGAAAATAGGATAAGAGGCAGACATGGATGGGCGGCGAGTCCATAATAGGGATGGAGGAATTCAGGGAGTGATTGGAAAAGAGGAACCGTGATAAAAAGGTAGAAAACGATGATAGGAAAGAAATTATCGAGATGAAGAACTTACGTCACCGGTTGGTGATGACTGAGAATAGAGTTCCTGATTAGAGTTACTGATTGGTGATGATTATTGAATAACAGGCAAGCTAGTGATGATAACGAATCGAACTCCGATGTTATCAGAGCAAACATCTCAAGCTCATCTCCATCTCATTAAAAAACGAAAAGATAAAAAAGATAATCTAATATTGGCAAGGAACGGAGAAAGGAAAAATCTTACCAACAGCAGACTTTCCAGCTTCTCAATCTGCTCCTCCTCGGGATAGTCGTAGATGTTGCTCTGGGCCACACAGACCTGCCAACACAACAGAAAATCTAACTGGAAGCCTCTACCCATCTACCCAATCTTTCTACTACTTTAACTACTATACTACCATACCATTCTTTCTACTCCTTTAACTTCTATACTACCATACCATTCTTTCTACTCTCTACCCATTTCTTTCTACTCCTTTAACTACTATACTACCATACCATTCTTTCTACTCTCTACCCATTCTTTCTATTCCTTTAACTACCATACTACCATACCACTCTTTCTACTCTCTACCTATTCTTTCTACTCCTTTAACTACTATACTACCATACCATTCTTTCTACTCCTTTAACTACTATACTACCATACCATTCTTTCTACTCTCTACCCATTCTTTCTACTCCTTTAACTACCATACTACCATACCTTTCTTTCTATTCTCTACCCATTCTTTCTACTCCTTTAACTACTATACTACCATACCATTCTTTCTACTCCTTTAACTACCATACTACCATACCTTTCTTTCTATTCTCTACCCATTCGTTCTACTCCTTTAACTACCATACTACCATACGATATGTGACCGTTGAAATATGACATTTTAACTCTAAAAAAAAAAAAAAAACTATTACACTACCATTACACTACCATAGTGCTATATATGACCTTTGATGTCTAGCACATTTATTTTCTGGTGTCTATTACTTACTGGAAGCCATGGATTCATAATTTTATTCATTAATAATGACAAGATTTATAAAAATACACACACACACAAACATAACATAGTAGAATTTCACGTAAATTTTGAAAATGCTCTATAGCTCTTCAGATACCATACATACATATGTAGACATTGTATGCTGCCTGACAATTGAACAGTGGAACAATGAAACAAACAACGAACAGGCTTGAACAAATTGTTAAATACTCAGACTAAATAATGATGATATGAACTAGCGTTTTGGTGATAATAATGGTAATAATAATAATAATAATAATAATAATAATAATAATAATAATAATAATAATAATAATAATAATAATAATAATAATAATAACAATGAAATTTAAAATAGACAAAAAAGTAACTGAAAAGATTTTTAAAAAGTATATCACCTTCAGATACCATTCAGCCTACAAGTCCAAATATCAACAAATCGAAGCGAAATAAGGATTACAGTAAATTATAAGGAGAGCATGAGAATGTGGGGGGGTGATGGGGGGCACAGGTGTAACACCTCGGAGGGAACACTTGAATGACATGTTACAACACAAAGAGGAAAACAGCTGTTGTGTAGGATGGTTTGAAGGGGGGGGGGTGATTATTTTGTGACTCTCTTGCTCTCCTCTTACGAAATGATGACGTCATCTGATTGGATTGCTGTTCTTGATGGTTTTTTTTTTTTTTTTTTTTTTTTACTTTTACTTTTACTGCATAATCTCACACATTACTTTGTTACTCGAAAACTGCATCCTACCAATCAAACAGCACTGTCCAGACCACGTATTGATTATATTACTCTTATAGACCAGAGGTCGGCAACCTGTGGCACGATTGCCAGACTTGGCACGCAGAGCGCTTGTCTATGGCACGCTATGTGATTCAGAGGAGCAAAGAAAAGGTTAAACAGCAAGATAATATCGTGAGTATGAATCTAAAATGATAAAACATACCTATTTTTTTGTTACAAAGAATAATAAATGCTACAAAAATATTACATTTGTGTTATGCATGTGTAGGAAAATACAGCTGAGTTTACAGTGCTGAAAAGCTGGCACGCAAGGTTATGAATAAGAAGGCATTGGTGATCAACTGGCACACT
>NC_091587.1:7109034-7114034 GCF_042767895.1 Penaeus vannamei | reverse complement strand
CGCATGGAGGAGCGACGGCGGCGGATCTCTTCTGCCCTCTTTTCCCTAGCTTCCTTCTGTCTCATAGCAAGAAGCTTGGCAAATTCTGTCTTCTCTTCCTTGTTCTTGGCGAAGCGTGCCCGCTTCTGGGCCCTCTTGAATCTCTTGCGCTGAAAGGTACAGGTACACAAATTAGTTGGGATTCTAGAGAAAAAATGTTCATGGTTTTAAAGAACTTTACTGAAATTGAGAAAACTAAATTAACCCAATGCTCCCAGGAAAATGTTGGGTTCACTAATGCATTCTTTTGTTAAATGTGTGCACATAGATGGCTCTTCCAATGCTTGCCCACAAAGGAGTCAATTGGTAGATCTTGTGACCACCTTTCCTTGAGTTGGTGGGAAAAACTTTTTTTAACCATTTCTATCAATATTAATACTTATTTTTATAATAATCATAATTTTATAATACTATATTGTTATTAACATTACTAACAGCAGTATCAATTACTAGAAAATACTGAAAATTAAGGAAAAGGGCAAACAAGTGAGACAGGTACTTTCTCGTACTTGGCTCATTGGTGACCTAGTACTTGTGGAGCCATCTATACGTAAAAACAATCAGTAAATTAAAAACACAATGGGCATGGCATGTACGTGCATCCCATCCCCGTTGACATGTGGTTAATACTCAAGTTTTATCAGCTACATATCAATAGCCTGAGTTAAACAATTCCACCAATGTTTTAGTCTTTATCTGAGAATCTCTCACCTGGAGCACAGTGGGTGTGATGAGCCTCTGGATCTTGGGAGCCTTGTACTTGGGCTTCTTGCCCTCCTTGCCAGTAAGGGGGCGCTTGATCACATACTGACGGACATCATCCTCCTTGCTCAGGTTGAACAACTTGCGGATCTTTGATGCTCGCTTTGGTCCCAGGCGACGTGGTACGCTGTGATCAGTAAGGCCTGGGATCTCCTGGAAATTGAAATTGAGTGTGAGACATTTTTCATTATCCATTTCCCCCTCACCCTCCTAATGCATGATATTGTCCCGTTAAAAATTTTGCTTTGGGCTTTTAGAGGTATTTAGAAACCCTGTTCAGTGTGTTTTCTTCAATAAGAAAATATGTTTTAAAAAGATCCAAATGTGCATAATGCTAAAGCTCTTCTACTTTACATATAAATTATAAAGCTTGAAGAAATAATACCTACAAGGGATTAACACGCAAATTTGTGAATACACCAAGATTCTGAGCAAACTATAATCCTCAACGCAGGTTAGGTCATTAAAGAAAAGGTGTTATGACTGTACACTATCTAACTGCCTTACAAACCTTACAAAATTTCTTTCCTGAATTAAAATTGGACTAGCAAAGCTTAAACAGTGAAATGACAAGTGAACTTCACTTCCTTGTGTAATAAACAGGCCTAAAAGATGTTAATCAAATAAATCAGAGTAAATCAAAATATGAAATCCTATCCAAATATTACTCCCTTATTACTATAGTTACTTCTAGATCTCATCCCCATTTTTTTGGTCACAGACAATCTATTCCCTTTTGTCTTCTGAACAAGATTATCAAACCTGCCAATAGCCTGTGCACAAAATTACCAACATTTATCGAGGATCTTACGAACTTTTGATGCTTCTCATAACAGTTTGGACAGTAGTAAATACTAAAGAATATTTCTTTGATAACATGGTTGAAACCCTGATCACTGTGCCAAAGCAAGACATGGTACAAATGGAAAGTAGTATCTTCCCCACACAAGATGTGGTTGATGTGTTTTGATAGTCATTTTTCATTCATACCTTTTTTTAAACCCGAGTTAAGAGCAAATAACAGGTTTCAATAGTATACAGGAAAGTAAAAAAATAATTTCATGTGATAATAGATCTTGCGTTAAAAGCAAGAAGTCTATTATGGTCTTTTGAAAACTAAGAACACAATTCACTCATTAAAATTATGTACATTCCATATTAAAGATGCTCAATAACCTTTGACTATTCTGAATTTATTATATTACAAAATATGATTTCCTATATATACTGAAATTATCCTATTATAATGGCATCTTGTTAAACTCCATTCCATATTAATCTGGCAATTAAGCCTTGAAAAATTTGACTACACCTTTACATGTATGTGCACTACATCTACATCTTCCATCTAATTCATTTTTCAGAATCAATGCAAGCACTAAATATACTGAATGTCTAAAAACATTTGACACTTTTACCAAGGATAACATACTATTACATAACTTTGAAAAATGACTCACCCCTTCACCCTTCTTTACAATGACTACACACAAAACGGACAAGCTGTTGTCTACGATGCAACCACGGACTGACTTCCTCTTTCGCTCTCCCTCCCTACGTGGGCGGTAGCAAGAGTGGCCCTTGGAAAGCAGCAGACGTACACGCTCTGGAGAGAGAACAGGTTGTTAGCATTCTTGACAGGGATAAATTTCTCCCTAAAATATAATTCATACCTCAAAACATTCAGGAAACCAAAATACGTAAATAGAATCTAGAGTCCATGTTTGTAAAAGGCACAAAGACCATCTTGAAGAGCAACACTTAACCTCATGCACCAAACTCACCATTTGTGAGGACACCCTGCTTCATGGGGAAACCCTGCTTGTCATTGCCTCCAGAGATGCGGAGGACGTATCCCTTCCATTCTTCACCAAGGGTGTCTGCTTCTACTTCATGGCCCATGCGCCTCTCAAAGAAAGCACGCAATTTCTTGTCATCATCAAACTCAAAGAGCTTCTGGCACCCCGTTGCGGGGTAGGACACGTTTAACTGAAAAGGAGAGGAGAGTTGTTGTAGGGAAAATATGCAACATGAAAGTAAATTATAAATTACAGACAAGTCAATTGAGGTTTAATGTATATACCTTTTGCAAAAATATTTTGGCTTTACATGCCCTAAATAAAACTTTTATGAAGTAAATACTCCACTAGTTATCACCAATCCAATTGCATAGACAAATTTTAAATCCTGAGGCATGTTTCAGTTAGCTCCTTGTACAGTCATCTATGATTGCTATGGCTAGGTTGGAAAAATTTAGTTTCATATGTCAGAGTTCCATCACAGCCATGAAAACAATTTTGAAGTGTCAGTGTCCTACCAATGAAAATAATGATGTAAATAATGTAAATGCTTATTGCTGTAGTCCATGTATACCAGAAGATTTGCATTCACATGCACATTAACCTTCCTTCTGTTTCTATAAAAGGCAAATTTCATTCTATTAAGATACTAAAATTTAAGTACCATAAAAACCTTTGTGCACTAAGAGTGAGGAGACAGACACCATCATCATCAGGGTGCATATAAAAATTGAGGAACAAATCATGGCCTACAATCCTTTAGTACTTGTTTACTAATCACTACATTAATCAATTCTAGTCTTGTCAATATGTACACCTGGACATTCCTTTTGATATCAGTTTTCCATCAGTTTTTTATCCAGTGCACTGGATAAAAAGAATTGTGTCTACTCCTGAACTAAACCGGATGTGACCAACCACACATGGCTTTGTTCAGTATGCAGTCAGTCACACAAGTGAAAAATAAAAAGTAGGGGAAATGCATTTTCCACACCATCCTGGCTGCAGTTCATTCTAAGAAAAAGTAAGAAATGGGCCTACTTATGTGGTGTATGGATAATATTAGCCATCTGACGTAAGAGCCAGGTGCTTCAAGGAAACATTTACAAAGAGTGATAAGAGTAAAGTACTCTTCAAACTGTAGAATCTGATCAAACATGGTTCAGTGAGCTTAAGGCCAGTAATTCTTCCCAATCCTATCAGCTACAATGCTGGCCTGACCAGGCAGTGCAACTTGATGGGTCAAATCTAGGAAACTGGAAAAATATTGTAATAAGTTCCATAATAAGTATTCAAATATTACAATACATTGGTTCCCTTTCTACAAACTGCAAACTTGCATCTATGTGTATTGTATATGCATCAGCATCATTCCAACTTTATTACATCGTCCTTATATTTTCCCTATCTTAGTGTAGTCGGTATGTATATACATACTAGATTTGTAGAATTGTCTAGCTTAGCCTTTGGTTACCTTCAAGGGTAATTTTTTACAGTACAGTCCCCAACTCAAGGTCACAAATTCATTCAACAATTTAAGTTGCTGTGACTGGGAATGCCCGAACAAGGGGAGGATTGAGTGGATGGTTATGGAAGGGCTCAGTCACCCCCCCCTCCCCCAAATACCACCTAGGGAAATATCTTCGCCTCAGTATGCATGGCAAGATAAGAGTTTGAGCTAAGGAGCACCGCATGGACTTATGCTGTGGGTAGCCCTTTCACCAATCATTCACCATTATTTGTAGTTTTAGCATGTGTGTAGATTTCATGAACAACTTCAACTACAGCTTTTAGCCCTCTTGAAAGAATATCTTCAATTTGTCCTAGCTTAGTGTATCCATACTGTAATGATGAACCTAAAGTTTATTGAAATTTCATGGAAACTAAACAAGGTATGCCAAATTCCTGAACACTGGAGAGGCTTTATACCGTGAATACCATTATCAAAGTCTGGTTCACAGTTTTCCTTTTAACCTTTTCATCAAGCCACTTCAAATCATGGGATTCTCATCTCAGGTTTATCTATTTCTCTCCCCCTTGAAATAATTACAAGTTATATCTCTTTAAAAAATACCATATACACCTTGCCTACTCCAGCAAAACCCCCAAACCTTCAATACTTAAATGGTTAATGTTACCAGAACACCCTCACATCCAGACTTCTCAACATCCACTTTTTGTAATCTGGTACAATGTACTAATAAGGGGGGGGGGGGGTATTGGGAGGGACTTGCACTCCGTCCAGTGAAAAATCAGAATGTTGGTTACGTTACATTTCATACTGTTCACACATGTGTTTTTTGGCCAACCTCTGGAGGCAGCAACTAAAGCCAATTACATTCTGGCAATAGAAGACCTCGGAAATACGTTCTACATAGATATAGAAAACAGGCAAAAGCT
>NC_091587.1:7084034-7096534 GCF_042767895.1 Penaeus vannamei | reverse complement strand
AACAAGTCCATGGTGCTCGGGTGGGGTCCAAGGGATTGCCCCCAATAGAGAAGTATGGCAAATGGGTGGGTGACACTCCTGAGTTAGGAAGGTTTTAGGTTCATATGATGATGATTGTGGATTTCTCAGGAATGGCTGGAGTAATAGATACTTAATCTCAGAGAAAGCCCATCACGTTGCAAACATTACCAATACTTTCGTTTATATGATTTGCGTTGGGAAATAACAACAGATTTGTGTATATTATAGCATTGATAGTTGAAAAGAGGAATAAGAAACTTAAGATTTGGATGGCTGGGGGGGGGGGGGGGGAATCTGACTTTGTTATAGAGGATTCTTCGTGAGGTCATGATGACACAAGGCCTGATATGTAGGGAGTGCATGAGGTATTAGGAAAAGGCATATTTAGATTAGGTTGTATGCAGGTGTTTTTGTCATTGTTAAGGGTCAGCTATTTATAAAGTGTTTATTAATTGTACTGATTGATTGTGCTATAGTTGGGTATTATATATCAATGGGTTTTAACCCAATAGTGATGGGTGTCCCACTAGGCAGTAGCTGGCTATCTCATATGTGAGACACTTGTGTTTTTAACTTGCATTCTGATTTAGTAGCCTGTCACTTTTAGCCTACATGCAGGTCCTTGGCAACAGACAGTTGCTGCAATAGCTAACACCCAAAAATAGGTTCTTTCACTTGGAGATACTGGTTGTGGATGGCTTAAGATGCAGACCTATTCCAGAAATTTTCATGAAGGTGCAAAGGCCATGGTGATTGCTTGCTTTTATTTTTATTAACTGGGTTAATCTTGAAGGTGTGGATGCACTAAGCTAGGGCTAAGTTTTTCTAGTAGAGGACTAAAAGTTGCAGGCATCAGTACAAGCAAGAATCTGCTGATACAAATGGTGATGCTGCAAAGGAAAAATATTGCTGAAAGTGCTGCTTACAGCCCGTCCAATTAGTGCTCCTGAATTTCAGTTCTCTCGCCATACAGAGGGGAAAACAGTGTTTGCTGTAGGTGTTGGGAAGTGGAGCTCCCATCAACCTTCTCCTTAGGTATGCCAAATCACAGCAATTTAGATTGTTGAATAAATTTTGATGGTTTGTTTATTTCTATTTGAATTTTTTGTTCCATAGGATAGATTACAAATTATCCATCACAGACTAAAATCAAATCATGTGAGGTCTCTTCAGCATGCTGATTGACTCCTTGGTGGAGTGCTTGTGGCATGATTGGGGATGATAGGTTCCTGGCAGCATTGGGTTAATGTGGTGAAGGTTTGCAGTTGTCTTTGTAGTGAATGATCTTTATTTACATTCTTTCAGGTATTATTTACGATGTGATCGTTGAACCTCCCAGTGTAGGCTCGACAACAGATGAACATGGACATTCTCGGCCAGTAAGTAAAGGATTTTTACCCTAACTAAACTAAGTTAATTCCATAATTTTTTGTCTATTTGTGTAGAGAATGATGTATAAAGGGTATTACTAGTTAAGATTTGTATATAAATATATACATTTGACAGCCACCATAAATTCTTACCTTTTTTCTTGCATTAGTGAAGCATTTAGATATAGAAATAAAGGTACATCAACTTCACCAAAGTGTAAATGACAAATCATTTCTCCATTGTAATAATAATGCTAGATATAATACAGAAGATAGTTAAAGTTTCATTATTGAACTGCAAGTAATGTGCAGATGCATTGAGAAATTACAAAATAACCATCAAATATGTAGACAAATATTCTAGAGTTTATCTGTAAAAGTAAGAAAAAAAGTAATTTACTTTTTTCTCTCATTTTGGCTGTATAATATTTAAACATTATTTACACTTTTCCAGGTTGCATTCATGGCCTACAGAGTGAATGGACAGTACATCATGGAGGGTCTTGCTTCGTCCTTCATGTTTGCGTTGGGAGGCATTGGGTTCATTGTTCTGGATCATACGCATGTCCCATCGACGCCAAAGCTTAACAGAATCCTCCTCATTATCATCGGGTTTGCATGTGTCATCATTGCTTCTATTGCCTGCTATGCGTTCATGAAAATCAAACTTCCGTAAGTATTGATATTTCTTGTTCCTTGAAACCATTTTTGTACACTAGAGGATAGAGACAAAACTTATTGCAAGTCAGCTGCATATTAATAAATATAACAGTATAGTACAAGCATGAAATGTAAGGGGATGCCATTGATTTTAGATTTACTGAATGCTGCTGTTGGTCAACCATGTTTGATGATTAATAGGAAGTGTTAGCTTTAAATGTGTAGGGGAAAACTAGTAGTTTCTCTGGAAAAATTCACTGCCTCTACCTCCTAAGATGGAGATTTAAATCCTCCTCCAGATTCACTTTGAGAGGGGTTATTATGATTATGCATTAGGTGTGGTGCCTAAAAGTAATAGCAAATTTGCAGTGTCTGGTTAAGAAATGTTCCATGGATATATGAATGTTTTTATGCACCTAAAGTATCACAAGTTAATGACAGTCTCGTTTTCATACATGGGTCCTTTGCTTAGGCAATTTTTTTGCATTTTGTGAAAACTATACCTTAACAATTTCAGGTACCACACTAATTTTTAAAAAACTAGATATTAAATTGTATTGACCATAGTTCTGAACATTATGAATAATTTTTTAATTTTCTGTCTTTGCAGTGGGTACTTGATGAGCTGAGTTGCATATGCTGCTACTTTAGCACTCCAATGTGCAAGGAGTTTGTGGTCTATGCTTTACGATTTAAGAAAAGTTATTCAGTTTGGATTTTACTTTCGAAGTCTGTAATTGCAGATGAAGGGAACAACATTTGATGTATATTGATTAGCATTGTATGCTGGATCATAAAAGATTTGATATTGATCTTAAAGTTTCATTACTTATCCTTGTAGTGTACTTATAGTATCAAGAATGTATTATTTGTTGCAGTATATACATTAACCCAGTTTTGCTGGAGAAGGCAAGTGCTTACATGCCAGGCCTACAGTGAATTTAGTTTTGTTTACACATATGTAATTCCACATATTTATAGCATTAGAAATGCAAAAAACAAAACAAAAAACTTGAAGGGGAAACTGGGTGAGGTCACAAAAGACTACTAATTGACTCCTTGGTGGCTGAGCACTTTTGAGCCAGCAATGTGTTGATGTATTTCACAAAACAATAGTATAGTGTACATAACATCTTCCCAGTGGCATTGGGTTAAATTTTCATTTAAACCATACCAGTTATGTATTTTAATTATAAAAGTAGTCATCAACCTACACTTAGTGTAAGCAGTATGAAGTTAATCATGTTTGGATTAAAAAGACAAGATTTTTTATGATGCTCATTGTAATAGGAATGTTAATTCATCATTTAGTAGCTAAGGAAGAAAATGCAGAAAACTCAGCATTTTTAATTTGCAAAACTCAGATTCTTTGCATTTATCTTGGATATTTCATTTAAAAAATATATGTTCTCGGTTCATGGCAAAGTGGATATGAAAGTGTTCATCAAACTTCAAAAATTTATTTATGGACGTATATAAAACACAACTGACTTAGGATTCTCACAATACAAATAGAAATTCAGTCTAAAAAACAGTATAGGTACATGGGAAGCATAAAACACAATGCAGTTTCCAACTCTGTTGATTATGTGTGAGATTACCAGGAAATCCACTATTTAACCATTCTTCTGTATTAACACACTCTGACCACACTCATCAGGATTTAGTTATGACTGTAATAAAACAAACCTAATGAATAACAAAGACATTACATACAAATATAACCATTCTTCCAAATAACCCATAAAAAATTTATGTATTGTAACCATGATATGTTGCACTTCCACATGGAGAAATGTGAATTTTAACTGGTAAACAGCTGTGGTGAGTGAAAACCGAGGTCTTATGGGGATACATCAAGGTAAAATATTTAAAAACATCTACTAATAACAAACACAACTTTGGCACGCAAGGGAAAACAAAACTAAAGAATAAATAGTTGGTTCAGGAATAGACCAATAAATTAGACTTAATAGAAAAGCAATACTGTATTAACAACCTTGTAAACAGGACTCCTTGAAAGACTTAAAATACAATAGAATATAAAATGAAGTTTCAACAGATTAAATCATATATACTGTAAAATAGGAGGCAAGACATCTAGTTTGTTAAACTTAGCATTCATAATACAGTATATACATATATCTTTAAACCTTTATACTTAAAGGAAGAATCCTTGATTTTGCTTTTCAAGATTTGCGAAAAATTATGAACTGAACAAACATTTACTGGCAAGCAGTGATAGATATTTATGAACATTCTGGCTGGTTATGTCATCTGTCTTTTTACAACAACCAGTATGCATGTTAGTATGTATGTATAAAAAAAGAAGAAAAAATTAAAATTAATGGGAACATAATAGTCTGCCCTGGTATTCTTGGGGACTTAGTTCCAAGGACCTTCAATGCTCAAGTCCCTTATGGAAAGTGGAATAGGCATCCCCAGATTGGTTATACTTAAAGAAAAAAGTAAAAGCAATAAAAGCAAACCCATTTAAACCATTTATATAGAAAACGTAATCGAGAGAAATGTAAATTCATACAATCAATGCCCAAACAACACATGGTAGGTATGCTGACAAATCTTTTCATTCTGGTGATTTCAGCTTTGTGCTTGGCATACCACAAACATAAATTGTGCTTTTTGTCACATTATGGGTTTGTTTATTTGTTTTATTTATGAATATTGTTTCCAATCTGTGGATACGAAGGGCTGACCATACATATAACACAACAGTCTTGTATAGGTAATGTGATTACAAGTTACACAAGTTTTAAAGACATTCCTTTCTCATGTTTTCACATTTGAATAATAGACTCATTCAACCTACAACTCTTCATTAGAAGTGTAGGAAACCATTTTCACTACATGAAAGAGAATAGTATACACAATAACATTTTCCACTGCTATGCATTATGTCATTAGACAATGCATATCTTGTACCAATATGAAAGTACTTTTATGAACTCCAAAGAGAAAATATTTTGAAGAGGTTTAAAATCTTCAGGGAACTCTTTACAAGGAGTAAAATTCAAAATCATAAAAGCTACTGTCTATAAGTTAACCAACACATTTTGTTCATCAATTAATTAATAATGAAATCTATCACAAGTAGATCAGGATCTAAAATTACAAGCTAGAACACATTCACCTAACATAATAGCTCAACAGTGGTACTGGGTAACAAATATAAGGGAAACTTATATCTATATAACCTTACTATTGAGATTCATATATACCTTTTTAAACTTTTAAATTTTAGACAACAGATAGCTCATAACTGTGTACTGGACACACTAGAGTAGAGTGTATATATATATATATTCATATATTACAAGTATATCAAATGTGTACATTCACAAAGGATTATTATTCCTCTTGTCATTGGAATCATAGGATGTTAAGGATAGTTTTACTTATTCAATCAAGGGACCATCTGTACTAAAAATGAATATATAATATACATAAAAAAGGGCATTTAGAGAATTCTTGAAGTAGTTCTGGTACAACCAAGTGAAAATATGTCTTTTTTTTCTCTCCAGCAACATCCTTACTTACAAAACCTACTGCTTTGGACATTAGATCTTGACCCTTTCTGTAAATGGTTACAATTTCAAACACTGCTTTTTCCATTCTCATGCCAAAGCAAAACCAAAGTAGCCTTACACAATCACAAGTATTCAAGCAAGCACATATACAGACACACAATATTTGTATGCACTTTGGATAAAAACATTTCAATAAGGAACATGAACATAGTCCTTCAACCTTTTATGCATTCCTCGTGAGATAATTATGGTAATTGTAACCAAAATCTTAGTACTTACTTAATGGAATTGATAAACATAATACTGCCTTGAATTACAAAAATGGAAAGTATCACAGATAAGTAAATTAATCTAAAAGACTCAAAACATATCCCATCTTTTGAGAATACCTTTGCTGATATTTTTCTACATGAAATCTCAACATCTTTCTCTGTGTAAGGTGAAGCCAGCCAGCTTACCTATATATCCAAGACTGAAGATGAATATAAACTGGGCACAACTGAGATTCTTACAAATTTTCTTTTTCTTACACAGAATTTCTTAACCAACACTGGTGTATCACAGAACTCTATATTTATCATTGTCAGCGCCTGCAAGATCTACCCCTTTCGCCTTATGAAGCATCACCAGATAACATATCGTAGTAGAAACAAGCACATCCCTATGCCCTTATGTAACAATACTTGCTTTTTATATGAAAAACTTTGAGGCTCCATGTTGTGAAAAAAAGAAGATAAAAAATGTTTAGTACAGAATTAATTCTTATAACTGGCCTTTTTTATTTTTCATTTGGTAATAACAAACCAAAGGAAGAAATGTCTACAATGTATAGGAAATAATTCTCTCCAAAGAACAGTATCTTATAGATATCAAACGCAACATCCCTTTCCATGCATCTACACTTCCTACAACCATGAACTGGTCAACACACTTATGCTAATGCATCTTCTATCTTTGCTTTCTCTCTATTGGCAGTGTTTACAAACCTGAAACTTGTAACTATGAACATGTGGTTGGTAGCATTTTGTGGTGAGGCCTGCCTGCTTGCCTCATACATTTATCTTATTAACATGAATTCCCTTTGTTTTCTGTAAAGTAAATCAATTATTACAGGTTACCTCTGGTAAAGAAATTTAAAACTGACAGTTGAGCACCACAAAAGTTATCCACTTACCACAAATAAGGTCATTTACTTGTTTATCATACCTGTATAACGTCATTTGTCACTGATAATATTCTGAAGGCAATATGCAGGCATTTGACTGAGAAAGAGAGAGAGAGCTAGCTGTAGAATTGTAGATGAAATCACAATTCTGCATATTGAAATTTTAAAGAGCTCTGCCCTTTTTCACATGTTAACAGAAATCATCCTCTATACTATGTGTTCTTGCTAAAACTATTAATATACAGTGGAATGATGCTCTTCAGCTATGCTGTCAGCTGTTGATGTTTGTGCAAGACATTTTACATAAACAAAATAATATAGTTTGGCCTAATGAATACAAAAAAACACAAACATAATAATTGTCTATGTATCTTGATGCATGTATTCATTTATATCAATGTGTATAAAATATAGATAGATAGACTGATAGATAAAGATAAGAGACAAACATATCTATACACACACATGACTAGATACATAGTCACATACACTGATGCACATGTACATTTTTGCCTGTCTGTCATCCATCTCATTTAGCATCTTTTGTTTAAAAATGGGTTTCACGCCAAAACCCAATTCCCCATTAATGCAGTCAAATACCACTTTTCCAAATAAACAAGTCTTTACATTTACAAACTGAAGTTTTGCCTATCATTTCTACCTAGCAGGAGGTGCATTCTTTCCATATGGTTGATATTCGTAATGGTGTCGAGTTCATAGATAGGATCTCATAATAACTAATATTGGCACTGATTACTGGGCTCTACTGTACATTGCTTTGGAAAATATCACCTACTACAAAATTAGAATTAAGTACCATATCTAATACTTGTGCTGAGGGAAAGACAGGTGTTGATCAAGTATCCTAGATCAATGCAGGTGTCAGTGAATCGCCTCTATTCCGAGATTGGCCAGGGTTACGTGTTACGGCTTTGGGACTATCATTTACTTTATATGGAACAGAGAGAACATCCCTTTTCCCCCCTCCCCCCTAGCCCTGCATCATGAATTAGTAAACTGCACAGTAACTTTAATTTGTGGAAAGCAGCAAGTGGCTTACTGCATGAACGTTACCACCCATTCCCATGAACGTGTGGGTGCGAAAGTGTCCAGTATACCCGAAGAGCAAATTTACACTACTATTTATCCTGCCATTCTTTGAAATGGATACTTATTATATATTTTGATATCTAAGAAAATATGTTTCTCCTGCCTTTATATACAGACTGAAACTAGAAGTTACTATGCATACTGATGTTCAGTTTCAACAACTGTTGCATACTAATTTTAGTGGAATGAGGAAATATTAAAAAACCTCACACTCAGCCTGAGTAGTTTAAATATGGTTTGCAACACTACTGGAGCCTAGAAATACCATATACTGTATATACACATTTAGGTAAATTTAAGCAAACATGAAAAATCAGATCTATTGTATAAAGGCATTGAATTGTGTGCTGCAGTCTTTCACTTACTACAGATACTGAAATATTCTGACGCGTGATGCCCTACGTACAACTAACACTTCTTATTGTCTCAGTATCACAATAGCATGGACACTGGTTGTGAGCTACTTTGATTTAGAAAGATGAAAACTCCCATCATGAAAATAATATTACTTAGAATGGAGTCCTTTTTAAGCAAGACTTCTAAACAGCTACTTGCAATATCAACGCTCAGTCTTGTCTTTGAAGGATTCGGGGAACTTTTCCTAGAGTCACGACCATTGTAAAGCTGGAAGCTAGAATTTAAAGTACAGGTTTATCTCTACCTCGATGCTTCTTCCACATATTCAAAACGCCTTAATACCAACAAAAAGCCTTAGAACTTTTTGAATTGAAAGACAACTACCTAAACTCATCTCCTTTGGATATTGTCAAAACCACGTATTTCTGACCTGAATAATGAGTAACACTAATATCTGACCTTCTCATAGTCAGGAACAGCCTATTGGCCAACCTCTGTTTGCTGAAACTCAGATATTCTCGCAGGCTTTCAGTCTTATAAGCTCTTATTGATAACTGAAAATCTACAAGTATCACAAAAACAAGAAACACAAAATTGATTTCTACAACTGAAAAATTCACACATTACAAAGAGTTTTACATAATCATACTATTAAATACAGTTACAGTAGTTATGGATATGAAAACATTAAAGTTTGTAAAAACAAACAAACTAGGTAACAGCCATATGTGAAATAAATAATACTAAAATCATGGTTTATCTGAAAAGAATCAAAATGCATACAAAAAGTCTAATTATAAACCATACAGAGATTAGAATATACCAAGTCTCTACCTGAGATAAAACACAACTTACAAACGCAGAAAAGTAATGCAAGTGTGACGTTACTCTTTAAAACCATTTTCCTACATTTTTTCCCCCCATAATGTAAGTCTGACATGGAAATGGGCCCGTATCACAACCGTCACACCCTTACACCTGAACTGAATATGTGTAAATGTCTAAACATAATAGAAAAAAAAGATAACATTAACAATAAAAATCAATTTGTATTGAGCAAAGATAACTGACCATCTGATAGGGGGGGGAAAAAAAAGAGAAAAAAAATGTTTAATCAACCTTCCCCTCCTACTAATTAAACTGAATGTTAATCTTTCATAATAAAAAAAACTTCTTTCCAATTGAATATATTAAATGATAAATCCCTTATTTGAGAGAGAAAAAAAAAGTTCATCAATCTTACCTTCCTATCAAATAAATTACATTAAATCTTTCATCACTTGTATATACATGTATATTGCAAATGGGGCCTGAATACACATCACAGACCCACATAGATATCTTCCTAACAATCATCTTCCTACCTGCTTTCATTTCACAAAATTTACCAAGAGGACGATAATCAGGAAACAAACACAGCACACTACTTTACTCACTGCATTATTAATCTATGTAGGAGTGCATATAATGTGTGCACATGTGTTGCTGTGTGCATGTATGTGATGTAAATATTTGGATATCTGCTTATTAGAATGAAACCCTGCCACCTAAAGGTAGCCTTAAGCCTCTAGTGTCTGATCATTACTATGACCTGTCTCTTCCTCTGTGCTGCGTGAGGACCGAGCTGCTTCTTCCTCCTCCGTTGTCTTCTTGATCATCTGGTCGAGTCGCGTCAGGAGGAACTGCTTGTCGTGGCCCTCAAGGATCAGTTGATTCTTGAGGAGTGCAACCATGTGTTTGTTAGCCGCAGCAACGGCATAGTAATAATACCATGCCAGGATGAGAATGATAATGGCTGGCACTGCAAAGCCAGCTGTGCCCATGAAGAAGAGGACCGCCTGTATCCAGTTCGGAGATTCTGAGAAAACAGTTTGAATCTTATTATTCTCTTCCTTTTGCAGAGAAAAGAAACAAGAACTTTCACGTCACAATGCAATGGGAAATCTCTATTACTTAACAGAGAAGAAAAAAGACTTACTGTATAATCAATAACTTTTGTAGTCTGAAATTTTAAGAATATCTGATCTTTATTCCTTCTTTGCAAAAATCATCCCTAAAAAGATTAGTCATCTATTCAAAAGTATATAATCAAATCAAAACGCAATCTTAGATATCAAATATAATATATACATACATATGTCCATACATACATGCAAATATTTTTTTTCTCTATTTCTCTTTTCTTCTCTTCACTGATGCAAAGATGCACTTGACAGTATGGTAATGACTGGTGACATGTGGACAGGTTGGTAATAATTATTTATAAACTAATGAAATTCAAAATCATTTATACATTCTGGCAAACTTCACTAACCTTCAAGTGCATCATATGTATGTATGTGTGTATGTATGTACGTATTACAACCATTAAACTTTTAGGCAAACCACTCTTTCCAAACCATATAGCTTACCTGATATTACATGTACCATTTCACTCCAAATGGTTGGCAGGCCCCTGAAGGGTCCACAAGCGATAGATGGCTTTATCTCAGCAATTGAATATCCAACGGGAATAATTGTGACAATAAAAGAAATTAGAAGGATGCTGATGAAAAAGGCGTTTGAGCGAGATGTACGATACAGTTGTGATGACTGACTACTGTTGACAGTACAGTCGAAGTATTTGATGTAAAACACAATAACTGAAATTGGAAGAAAAGACACTTGTTACTATATCATAATTGTATCTCATTATGAAGAATTTTACATTGCAAACTTGCTCATCTCAAATAGCTTATCCTGAAACTCAATCTAACCCATCTATTACTGGGTAAAGATTTGCTAGTTAAGTTTAGCAAGCCCAGGGTATATCAGTGTGCACTGCTCTGCACCTAAGTGACATCCTGGTGAATGGAGAATGCATTCATGAGGTGATATGAAGTCTTCTGTTGTGAGTGGATTAACCTAGTGTTGCTGGGAAAATGTAGTATTCACTGTAGTATTGTTATGTGAAATGTCTCCAAAAATATGCGACTCCGCATGTACTTAGCCACCAAGGAGTCAATTAGTCAAGTTCCTGACCTTACTTGACATGACCTTTCCTTGAATTTGAGATAATAACATTACTGACATTACTACCTTTTAAACAAGATAAAAGAATATATTTTTGAAAATCAAGGAAAAGAGTAAAAGTATGAGATAAATAGTACTATGAATTGGCTCAATGGTGACAAACTATTTGTGGAGTCTTTGCGGTGTAATGACAATTAAATGTATGTTTACGTCATCCCCAATGGAGTCAAGCTAAAAAGGAATCCAGAAGTCCATAATCTTGTTCATTTACGCATATTGTATCCAAAGATAAAAAACTATAACATAATTAAATCAATGATCTTTTTGTTCAATTATACAGATTGCTAATAATCTTATTGATCATTTAAGCAGATTACATCTATAAGACAAAAATCTACAGATTTTCACAGTTTAAAAATTCGTAAATACTCAAGCCACTACTCTTTTTATATTCAAGCAGACTGGCCTTAATCTTCTCCCAGTTATACAGATCACATTCGCAGAACAATCACGAACTACTTACCAAGTTTTACACATGTTACAGCTGGCAGTAAAGGAGAGTAGAACATCCCCAGCCAACACAGTGTCTGTCCGTAGACAATGTCCAACACGTGCTTTGGGATCATGAATTCAATGTCCCCGATGGCAGCCCCAATGCGACTACCTCTCATTAACTTGTGTCCAATACATTTACGAGGGAAATTGACCAAGAAGGCTGAGAGGAACATGATGAGCAAATCCAAGATCGTAAGCTTGTAGAGCTGCTGTCCAACGTATGTCTCCCAACACTTTGGTTGGTCGAAACAACCCTCACTGTCAAGAAGGAACAGTCGATTGGAATTCTATATAGAAAATGTTGAGAAATAAATCTATGACAAGAAAATGTTTGATTCACTTACAAAATCTACAGAAAAGGAATATACAAGGATGGAGGGAGGGAGAGGGAGGGATGAGAGAGAGAGAGAGAGAGAGAGAGAGAGAGAGAGAGAGAGAGAGAGAGAGAAAGAGAGAGAGAGAGAGAGAGAGAGAGAGAGAGAGAGAGAGAGAGAGAGAGTGGGGGGGAAGGGGGGTTCATTGCCTCTAATTAGGGTATTACATCTTCATTACTAGCCATGGGAAATATTGACCTTCAGAGAGAGAGAGAGAGAGAGAGAGAGAGAGAGAGAGAGAGAGAGAGAGAGAGAGAGAGAGAGAGAGAGAGAGAGAGAGAGAGAGAGAGAGAGAGAGAGAGAGAGAGAGAGAGAGAGAGAGAGAAAA
>NC_091587.1:7064034-7069034 GCF_042767895.1 Penaeus vannamei | reverse complement strand
CTCTTGAAGCATGTCCGTCTTCTCATGATCATGCTTTATTACATTTATTAAAAAAAGATTATCTCTCTCTCTCTCTCTCTCTCTGTCTCCGTCTCTCTCACTCTCTCTTCTCCTCCCTCCACCCCCCCACCCACCCATCCCTCTCTTCAAACATGTCCGACTCCTCGCTTATCGACTTTGTTTACCGCGTCTGAAGGCTCCGACTGTGACTTCGGTTCATAATGAAACTTGTTCTTGTTTATCCGACAGCCAACAGATGGAATTGGGTTAATAACAACGTGACCTTTTATCTTCCGTCTGCCTTACGTGATACAGGGCGTTCTTGTCGATTCTTGCTTGCATATCATTAAAAAAAAATTATATATACTGTACTTGATCTTCTTACTAAAAGAAAAAAAACATTAATATGAAAAATGAGAATAGGAGAGAGAGACAGTGAGAGAGAGAGCGAAGAGAGGAAGGGAGGGAGGGAGAAAACGAGAGAGAGAGAGAGAGAGAGAGAGAGAGAGAGAGAGAGAGAGAGAGAGAGAGAGAGAGAGAGAGAGAGAGAGAGAGAGAGAGAGAGAGAGACAAAGAGAAAGACAGGGAGACAAAGAGAAAGACAGAGAGACAAAGAGAAAGACAGAAAGAGAGAGAGAGAGAGAGAGAGAGAGAGAGAGAGAGAGAGAGAGAGAGAGAGAGAGAGAGAGAGAAAGAAGAGAAGAGAAGAGAGAGAGAAAGAAAGAAAACCAGCAGCTGCTACAGTCTATCCAAACCAAGCCTCTTAAAAGACTGCGAAGCAAAAAATAGCAGATAAGAATCCCAAGCGAATTAATGAGATCGAATAATGAAGAATTTAGACAAAGGAGGCCCTACATGCGCCCCCGATCCAAGCCAGAACAAAATTCCTAATCCACCATTTTTTTTTTCTTCGAGATCCGAACAGTGACAGTTAACAGCAGGGAGGGAGGGGGTAGGGAGGGGGCAGGACGGTGGAACAACTGGTAGTGAATTCGCTAAAGAAAATGCCCAACAGTGTTAAGAAATCAGTGTAGGTTATGCTGGCGAGGCATCTGCCATTCCCCAAAGTGTTTTGTAAGTGTATGTGCATATCTATCCGTATAAATCTAGAGTCACATACTCTATCTACCCCACGTAAACCCACGCAAAAGAAACTATGCATTTTCCTTCCATCCACGTAAAACACCCTTGTAAACAAAGAAGAAAAACAAACACACCTATGTACTTTGCTTACACCCAAGCAAACAAACGCAAAAAAATATTGACTTTCACCCACGCAAAAAATCCACGTAAACAAGCATAACAAACAAATGAAAAAAACAACAACTATACATTCTGCTCTCACCACACACCAAGCAAGCAAACAAACAAAAAAAACCTATGCCCTTTGCTTTCACCCCACGCAAAACACCTCCATAACCCTGTTCGCCCCCTACCCCATCCCCTATACTCCTACCCCCCCCCTGTAAAACTCCCTGGCCAGGCCTCGGTTCCCCTTTAACAATGACGAGGTTTCAGTCACTCCACGAAACCTTTGCTCTCTCAAACCTCTCCACTCTAGAGGGGGAGGAGGAGAAGGAGGGGAGGGGAGGCAGTAATTCAAACTTTCTTGTAGATGAAGGGGGGGAGGGGGGGGAAGGAGGGAGGAGAGGAGATCGGTCCTTCTTATCCCTGACAAAAAAGGACCTTCAAAAATCCGGGAACGTTTTCATAAAAATATATACTAATCCAAAGCCATTTTTTAAAAATGAATTTACCTGAATAATGAACAGGGGGGGTGGGACGCAAAACAAAACAATCACCTCCAAAAAGAGCAGATAACCAAATAAATAAATCAACAAAATATACACAAAGAGGTCAAGAACAAGGCCACCCTCCCCTCCCTGTCCTCCCGTGACCTAGAACCTCATTCCGCTGATCTCGCTGTGTAAACAAAATCGTTCCACACCGGCGCCCTTGGCCGGAACTGAGGCTGCACCTTCCAGTCGAAGTCCTCAAGTCTCCATCACCAAAGGAAGTACCTCCTTCACACCTTCCACTTCCTGAGCCTAGTTTACTCAAGTCCCTTCCAGGTGACCTATTTCTCCCCCCCCCCCCTCGAGTAAGCCGTGCGAACTCTGGGGCTTGTGGTCTTGGGTTATGATGGGTCAAAATTCTAGGAGGTCAAGGTGTCAAAGTGGAGGGGTCAAAATTCTAGGAGGTCAAGGTGTCAAAGTGGAAGGGTCAAAATTCTAGGAGGTCAAGGTGTTAAAGTGGAGGTCGGCCTTAGTGTAGGTGAGGGAAAGGGGTCTTGGATTGTAGGATTATTACGGAAGGTAGAGGGAAGACCCCAAGAGACCCCCCCCCCCCCACCTCCCTTTGCCGCATGAATCCGACACTCCAGCGGGCGGAAGCAAGCACAGTGAGCCGCTGCATAAAAGGACACGCTTCGTCAGACGAGACAAGAGACGACAGACAGACAGACGCCACGCCGGGCCTACCTAGTCCCCACCCCGCCCTCGGCACCCAGGCAGACGGGAGGTCGCTTGGGGTCTTCCACAATCCAAGACCCCTTTAATTCACCTGCACTGAGGCCAACCTCCACGTTGACACCTTGACCTCCTAGAACTGACCCAAGACCACAGGCCCAGAGAAAGAGATGACGCTCTCCCCCTCCCTTTCAATGCTCTTTCTTCCTTTTTATCTTTATCGTTCGTCCTCCGTTTTCTTCTAGACCCGGTCTTTGGTTGATTTTCGGTCGCTTAGGCCTAGGTTAGCTCTTCACGCCACCATGCAACACGGCAGGGTCTGGCTGTACTGAAGGTGATCTATTACTGTAGTGTATCCAATCTTATTAAGGAAGGGAGGGAAGGAGAGAGGGAAGAAAGAAGGAGAGAGGGAAGAAAGAAGAAGAGAGGGAGGAAAGAAGGAAAGAGGGGAGAGAGTGACGAAGAAGGGGAGGAAGGAAAGATAAAAGGGAAAAGAGGAAGGAAGCAATGGGGGGAGGGTGGGAGGAATGAGAGAAGGGAGGGAGGGAGGGAGGGAGGGAATGAAAGAAGAAAGGAAAGAAGGAAGACAGGAAAGCAGAGACAGAAAGAAAGAAAGAAAAAAACTACCAACTCACCCTCAAGTACACCGATTCGCCATCTCTTTCGTGAAGAGAAAAGAAAGAAAGAAAGAAAGAAAAACCGATGTCAAAGGCAGAAATAAAATAAATAAAAACATAAAAAAAACTGATTACACGTTTTGTATTCGGGAAAACTTAAACTCACAACAATCCCGCCGCGAACAGGCAAACAGCCACAATAAACACACGGAATTAAATCGTTTTCAATCAACGATTCAATTTCCCTTCTTTCAGCGGCCGTTTTTCCCCCCGTTCATCTTTCTGTTCACTTTCCTGTGTTTGTGTTTGATTGTTTATCTTGTTCTATCGTGTTCCCAATGAAATGTCTTTCCTCCAAAACAGCTTTATTTTTTCCCGCCAAAAAATCGCGAATCGAGGACTCTTAAGAACGAGACGGGTCGCCATTTTCTTCTCCGTTTATTTTATTATCATTATTAAAATTATATTATTCTTACTATCATCACCATCATCATCATTTGACACTGAACCGCGTAATAATAATAATAATAATAATAATAATAATAATAATAATAATAATAATAATAAAGGAACTACACAGGAGTCTATTTCAATATAAATCGGATGTCTCTACAAAACAAAAACACACAAAAAAATATATATGGGTTTCTAATATATATATATATATATATATATATATATATATATATATATATATATATTTTTTTTTTTTTTTTTTTTTTTTTTTTTTTCGGTGTGGCTCCTTAAAAAAATCCCCCTTGGTTCACTGGCTCGCGCTACCTACTGACACTGGGCACGTTTCACAAAAGTATGTGGGTACGGGCATGGGTCGGGGTGAGCAGCTTCATCTATACTGCAGTGCGGGCGGAATAGGGCCAATACACAACCATGTAGTAGTAGTAATAATAATAAACAATAACAACAAATAAACAACTACTTGCTTGTTTTTTATTTGTTTTTTTTTTAACTTTCTTTCATTTCTTTTTTTTCTACGCCTGTCATGATAATTTCTTTCCATGCACTCTTTTCTTAACACGACCCAAACTGGTCCTTTTCGCTTTGTTAATTCTTTCTTTGATTTCCGGACAATAATTCTAAAAAAGAAAGGAATAAAGAAAAAAAATCTCGATGGAATTCACATTTGGTACCGAAACCCACACACACACACACACACACACACACACACACACACACACACACACACACACACACATACACACGCACACACACACACACAAAATCGATTTCGTTTGCAATGCACCAATTTTTGGGGGGATGCCTTACAAGCACCTCCTCCCTCTCCCTCTCCCTTATCGAACGCAACTGAATTCGTTCGTTAGAAAGGACTTACTCTCCGTGTAAAAAAAAAAAAAAAAAAAAAAAAAAAAAAAAAAAAAAAAAAAAAACATAGCACCGCCTTCCGTTTTCCTTCCTCAGGTTTACTCAATTGCTCTTGGGGTTCTGCGGACGAATCGTAATTGCAAGAGGACGCCGCAAATGGACTTTCAACCTGCGACGTAAAAGTGAAGGAAAAACACACATTCACACTAACAGAGGCAGAGACTAACTGCCGGTTTGTTAGAACTGAGCGAGGCCCGACCCAAAGAATATTCGTACACTTGACATGCATAAACAAAGAAATAAATACATATTTATCAGTCTAGACGTGCATATCAACCGAGCAAATAGATGGTTAAATGTTTATCTATCAGATATATAGACAGGTAGGCCTTTATTTTTACGTCTGTGCTTGTGAAAATTCATTGGATCGGGCCTGGCACAATTTTAGCAAACCGACCGGAAGTCCCCAACTCCGCCCAACAATCTTGGGGGATACGTGGAGAACCGGGGTTGGGGGGGGGAGGGTAAAGAGTGCGCTTAGTTTGATTTCTGTGTCAGTGAAGGACCCAAGTTA
>NC_091587.1:7051534-7056534 GCF_042767895.1 Penaeus vannamei | reverse complement strand
AAGGAAAAGGAAAAGGGAAAAAAAAGATGAAAGAAAAAAAAAACTACAAAGATGAGGAAGAAGAAGGAAAAGAAGAGAGAGGAGAAAAAGACGACCAAAAAGGAAAAAAAACACAGAAAGAGAAAAAAATACAAAGACGAAGAAAAAGAGAAGAAAAAGAAGAAGAAGAAGAAGAAGAAGAAGAAGAAGAAAGAAAAGGAAAAAAATCCTACGCACTCTCCGAAACCGGAGCCCCAAATATCAAAACATGGCGGAAACGACCGATAAGAAAAGGCCCCGGATTCGCCACTTCGGTTTCTTACATAAAAATGAGCCGACACAATATTCACGACGATAAATAATAATAAATAATAAAACGGTGATAATGACGATAAAACACCATACATGAATATTAACATAAAATAAATATAATGGTAGTAATGATAATGAGAATATTATCAACACTGATGTTACTACATTTCAACAACAACAACAAAAAGTACAAACAACAACAGCAACTACTGCTACAGCCACTAAACCTAGTCATTAAAACGATAACATTCTCATAATTTTAATTAAAAAATACCGAAAATACAATAAAGACTAAATAACAACCCCCCCAAAAAAAAAATAAAAAATAAAAAAAGTGTTCGTACTTACAGACCGAACACCGGAAGCCACGGCCAATTGACTACGATCCCGATATTTTCGCCACGCATGCGAACACTCCCCCATGAATCGCACGTGACGAATCGGACGACGCAGCGCACATAAATATTAACCTTCCCGGAACTAATAAAAAAACCAAAATTGTTTGGAATGAAACTTGAGATTTATAAACGAGACTTCAAAAGAACGCATGATAAAATTTTCGCTAAAACCAAACTGTAAAATGATGTATGTATTCCAAAATAAAGTTCATCAGATACGAAGCTTTCAAAACCTTAAATTTTCAAGCACCCCCTCAAAATAATAATAATAAAAATAATGACATCATTATTAATAGCAATAATAATAATAATAAAAATAATAATAATAATAATAATAATAATAATAGCAATAACAACAACAACAACAATGATAATAATATTAAATAAATAATAATAAAATAAGATCAAAATCACACGAAAGAAAAAAAAGCCCCCAAAATATAATGTATCCAATTTCGACAAATATAAAACTTTAACACATTCGTCAAGTAAAATTTCAGCGAACTAGTAAATGCGCCCCCCCAAAAAAAAAAAAAATTCCCCGAAGTTTAATCTAATCAAAGGTAATCCGAAAAGAATAAGGGACAAAAAGAGAGAGGAGAAAAAAAACATCCCTAAACAGACAGACAGACATCCAAACTCATAAAAAAAACAGAATTTAATAGCCTGCACACTTCCTCCTCCACAAGCACGCCCGCAAACAGTAACTAGCCTGTCGATCGCGGGCGCCATAGGGTCTCACCCAAGATGGCGGAGTAGACGAACTACTGCCCGAAAGCGCGACAAAATCGACGCTTGTTCACACGAGAGAGAGAGAGAGAGAGAGAGAGAGAGAGAGAGAGAGAGAGAGAGAGAGAGAGAGAGAGAGAGAGAGAGAGAGAGAGATAAGGGGGTGAGGCGGGGGGAGACGAACTACAGCCCAGAAAGCGCGCCAAAATCGACGCTTATTCACACGAAAAAATTCTCGCGCTGATTAATTTACACCTGCGTGCGAAATCGTTCTTTGTTGAGATTCAGTGTTGAACAGAAATCGTGCACTGGATGTGTGACTAGTGTACTGTGTGTGTGTGTGTGTGTGTGTGTGTGTGTGTGTGTGTGTGTGTGTGTGTGTGTGTGTGTGTGTGTGTGTGTGTGTGTGTGTGTGTGTGAGAGAGAGAGAGAGAGAGAGAGAGAGAGAGAGAGAGAGAGAGAGAGAGAGAGAGAGAGAGAGAGAGAGAGAGAGAGAGAGAGGGAGAGAGGGAGAGAGAGAGAGAGAGAGAGAGAGAGAGAGAGAGAGAGAGAGAGAGAGAGAGAGAGAGAGAGAGAGAGAGAGAGAGGGAGGAGAGGGAGAGGAGAGAGAGAGGGAGGGAGAGAGAGAGGGAGAGAGAGAGAGAGAGAGAGGGAGAGAGAGAGAGAGACAGAGAGAGGGAGAGAGAGAGAGAGAGAGAGACGGGAGGGGGAGAGGGAGAGAGACAGGGGAGGGGGAGAGGGAGAGAGACGGGGGAGGGGGAGAGGGAGAGACAGGGGAGGGGGAGGGGGAGAGGGAGAGGGAGAGGAGACGGGGAGGGGGAGAGGGAGAGAGACGGGGAGGGAGAGAAGAGGGAGAGAGGGGAGACGGGGGAGGGGAGAGAGGGAGAGGGAGAGAGAGACTGAGGAGAGAAAGGGGAGAGAGAGACTGAGGGAGAGAAAGGGAGAGGGATATAGAGGGAGCAGAATGAGAGAGAAAGGGAGAGGGATATAGAGGGAGCAGAATGAGAGAGAAAGGGAGAGACCATGCGCGCGCGCGCGGGTATATGCGTGCATGTAAAGAATAATAAAAAAAACCATGGTCAAAATGTCAGCCAGAAAGTCTACTCTTGTTCGATACTAATAATAGAAATAAAAAATAATATAAATTTCATGCAAATGTCTGAGAGAGAGAGAGATAGAGAGAGTGAGTGAGAGTGAGAGAAAATTATCTATGTTTATCGTTATCTGTTTACGAAGAGAACCATATAAGGAAGCCGATTAAGGGACTCTAAATGCATGTAAACAATCACCTTCCCACGGAGGAAGAAGACAAAGAAGTTTACGACGAAGACGCAGAAGAAAAATGTATATAAACGGTCACAAAATACAGTAAATGGAAGAGCAACTACAAACAACAATTAAAAATCAAAAAGTGAACAGAAGAAAAAAAAGAATACATTTCACACATAAAACACACAAGCAAACCCACAAAAAATCCAAAAGCATGATATAACTCCTCCTCCCCCCCTCAAGAAAGAAAAAAGAAAAAAGATAAAAGAAAGACAAAAAGAAAGAAAGAAAAAAAATGAAAAAGAAAAAAGGAATGAAAACAGAAAAAAGAAATAAACGAAAGAAGAAACACAATAAAATAAAAAGGTAGGCCTACTCACCGTTGTAGCGCTTGGAGGGCAGCAGCGTGGTGATCCTCGTGTCGTAGATGTTGTCGACGGAGGTGGGGTAGGCCTCGCGGTAGAACTCGACCCCGGCGTCCTCCCAGCCCCCGCGCTTGGTCGCCTTCTGGCTCCTCCCCCCCGAGCCGCGCCCTCCGGAGCCACGTCCCCCGGAGCCGCCCATGGCTGCCGAGGACCGACATCCCGAGTTCCGGTCTCCTGACATCTCCTCCCTTGGGGGAAAGACACGGGGAGGCGCTGTTAGATACGTGGGTTTTCTCCAGGTGGTTTGCATAGAAGGTACGGGGCATGTAGGACTATCCCTTCAACGGCGGGGGGCGTAACATTACGTTCAAAGTTTGGGCGGGTGGATTTTTATCCCGCTATTTAGAGGTTAAGATAATTACTTAGGATAAGATACAGAGTCGATTAAGATAACAAAGTAAAAGACTAAGAGGCACTGGAGGACTATGACATGGCACTCAAAAGCCCAAACAATGGCACCAAACAACTCTTTTTTTAAATAAGAGGCAAGGTAATTATATTTCAAGAGGAAGCATATCCTGAAGAGAGAGAGAAAATAAGAAAGAATCTTGGGGGGAATAAAGCTTAATGAGAGAATGAGAACAAATGACCAAGAAAGCTTATGGAGAAACATGACATTTATTCTCTTTTGGAAAAAAAATACTTATCACTTATAAATAAAACCATAATTCTAAGGGTGGACGAAGCATGCCCTTCATTCCAGAATTTAGCCGTGAGGATGGATTCTCAAACCAGCAAATCATTTTCTTAATATTATTTATCATTTTTATAATCCATTATTTTTTACGTTCTTTTCCAAATACAGCATTCCAGTACATCATTTTTGTTTTTTAAATGTGTAAGCTTTCCACCACAGGATCTATTAAAATGCAATAAACAGGGTTACTAATTGTGAGTCAAGTTACTATTATCTTACAGGGGCAGTATCGATGTTCCCCGGCCCTAGGTTAGGTTAGGTTGGGCTGGGCTAGATCAAACTCAAGTTGAGTTGGGTTGGGCTAGATCAAACCGAAGTTGAGTTGGGTTGGAGTAGGCTAGATCAAACTCAAGTTGGGTTGGGTTGGGCTAGATCAAACCTAAGTTGAGTTGGGTTGGAGTAGGCTAGATCATACCCAAGTTGGGTTGGGTTGGGCTAGATCAAACCTAAGTTGGGTTTGGTTTGGGTTGAGCTAGATCAAACCATAGTTGGGTTGGGCTGGAGCAAACCTAAGTTGGGTTGGGCTAGATGTTTCAAACATATCTTGGGTTGGATTGGGTAGGGTTAGATTAAACATGAGTTGGGTCAGATAAAACTTGTGTACGGGTTGGACTGCGTTAGATTAAAGTTCGGTTAGGTTAGACAACAGCTAAGTCGAATTGGGTTGGGTTCTATAAAGGTTCGGTTGGGTTAGATTAAACTTGAGTTGGGTTGGGTCGGTTGGATGATAAGTTAGTCGGACTACATTAGATCACTGTTGAGTTGGGCTGGGTTAAGGATAGACCAGACTAGGGATAAGTTGGGATAGGTTTCTCCGAGCTGGATTGGGAAGGCTTAAGGTTCAGCTAGATTAGGGTAGGGCTGGGACGAGTTAAGGTTAGGCATGTTTAAGGTTGGAAAGGAAAGGGTGTGAAGAGTTGGGTTAGGCTAGGTCTAAGGTTAAGATGAACACCAAGGTTGAGGCTTCGGTAAGATTCAACTGGAGTTAGGTTAGGAACCAGAGAACATAGGTAGGCGTCCGAGATCCAGGACAATACCGGGGGATGACTCCGTACTTACAGCCAATTTCAGATCCCTCAAAGAGCTGACAAGAAAATAGTAACATCTGATGAGTACTTTTTACATGGCTGGGTCTTGGAAGTTATTCTAGCTCTTCCATTTGCAAGAATAAACCGACAGCACTACGGAAAA
>NC_091587.1:7019034-7034034 GCF_042767895.1 Penaeus vannamei | reverse complement strand
TATATATATATATATATATATATATATATATATATATATACAGTACCGCCGACAGGGGGGGGTAGCCGGGGCCCGTAAAAAAGTTCAGTAGTCGCTTATTTGAGCCCAAGAACAACTAACTCACTAAATTTATAGGGTGTACATATACTTAAACAACGTTACAGCAGTTAACGTTAACAAGTTTAAGGGAAAATGGGCGTTTCCTATTTAAAAAAGGCTGTCGCCCAGCCTAAAAAGGATGTGGCCCTGAGGGCCCGGCCCTGGGCGCCTGACGGCGGCCCTGTATATATATATATATATATATATATATATATATATATATATATATATATATATGTATATATATATGTATATATATTACTTCCCTGTGTATCTTTTCACACAAATATACTCTTCAATGGTAGTATCTGAAGAACGAAGAGTCTCGCTTAAGCTGTTGACTTGAATAATACTTGTGAGCTCTTCCATGTTGTGATCGTTTGGGAGGTTATCCAGTACATGTATAGTAACAGTTATGAGATGGTCTCTGTTTTACTAAGAATCCACAAGGACCTCAAGGGACCTTCCTTTTAGTGTTGGTCAGGGCTGACTGCTTTTCCGTAGCATTTCTGATGATAGAGAAAACGGATATGACTAATAATATTGGACCATACACTATCATAAACGGATGAATATTAGATTACATTTACAATGCGTTGGATCAAAGTCTGGTGATTAAAGATTCCCTGTGTTTCTATCTTGTTTACTGCATTACATAAAACAATATGCAGTAAATACATTGCCAAACTTGTAATGTAACATTCACCCAATATAAAACGCACCCGCATCTCTTTATAGAAAATGTATTGCATGTATAACATACGGAAATGTGACATTGAACCAGTAAACTTAATTCATCTAGAGTATACGACTATTCATAGTGCATGTGTTGTAGGGCTGAAGGTTTTGTCACTCTATGGGACTGTGGCTCTGCCTTTGATAATACGCTGCTTGAAGACCCAGCTGAAGTGACATCGGATGAAATTTCCGCCGAGATGACTTTCGGTGTGCCACGCCATATCCATTCACACCAAGATGGTTTGAGCAATTTTCACGTTTAATTTATTTGAACATGGGAAATATCTCCTTATTAGTTTAAACTCCTTTTGCATAAGAAATATCTGTAGTCGTACAAAATAAAAAATATGGCCTTCGGAAAAAAATACGTCATCTTTCGCTTGTCTTTTGTTTCCGTTTAGCAGACGGATTTCTTTAGAATTCCAGCCCTGGTGTTGGTTGATTCATTCCAATCTGAATCTTTTCCTCCAATCTATAATCTTGCGGCAAAGTGCTATAAAAAGTTACGGATGTTCCGCCATTAGATTTGTTGCTGAGACCAGTTTTACGTGTTACAATTATTTACATATAGTTTATTTCATTTAACGCCAATAGTAGCTATCGTTTTAAACTATGACTCAAGTACAGCTTTGTCATATGTGGATAAATGATTATAGTAGTGCTTGTGATCCATCGTGTTATTTTCATTACTTTTATATGTCCCTAACAGTTGAATCACTACCCTCTAGAGCTTCGATAAACTTGTATGACATTAAAAAACTCATAGGGGAAAATAAGACACCATTTGGTACCTTATTTAATTTTGCATCTATCTATAAGCTGACTGTGAACAGACATTTCTGCATAATAGTTTGCGTAGGTTGAATGCATATTTTTTGCAATGTCACCCTCTGTTTTTTCTCTCTCCTTCTTGCTTTCCTTATACTCTCATCTTGTGGGTTGGAAAATGAAATCAGAAGATGGAAACATGTAAATCTTTAATCAAAGATACTGAAACATGGCATAAATCTATAATTTGGAATATAGAAAACATATATCCAGAATTAAGGAAAAAAAAAAAGATCACACAACAAAAATTAATGAAGACAATAGATCTGCATGTAGAAAACGTGATTGGGACGACAAGCCACACAGCACCGTACAAAACAACCATCTCTAACTCATCTAGAAACATTTGGCAACTTTCACAAGACTTCCTAACGTGTCTTCAACATGTTTTGCAGGCACTCCATCATAAGGCACGGTGTTTTCGGGTCATGAACAAGGGCAAACTACATGGGCTACGAATGTAAATGTATTTTATGTATATTTTTCTTTCCGTTATCTTCATGAAAGAAGATGATTAGCTTAATGACATTCTAAATGATACCGAAAATGTGGGCTAGTATTTGATACGTGTATATCTATATACTTTGCAAAAGTATTGAAGAGGCAACCTTACCACAACACAGTTTATAGTCATTATATTTTAATTGTATAAGAAACTGATTCAAATGGATTCACTTAACCATTACTATGGTTCTCACTAACTTGTAAAAAAAGCCATTATAAACATGATGCTTCTAAATAAAATATATGTTTATTTTGGTTACTAATAGAAAAAACATCATAAACATTGATGCTTCTAAACAATGTTGTTTATTTTTGTAAACTTGATGTATTTTTTCTTTAACCAAGACGTATCTAAGGTCTCGTGTGATTACATCTCGAAATTCAAATTGTTTTAACCAAAATAGAAACTATGTAAAATATAATTCCTGGGTTGAGCGATTGTAAAAAAATATCTATGTATTATTTTTTTCGTTTTTTTGACGTTAAAAACAAGTCAGACATTAGTTTTTAAAATATGAACGTATTTTTTGTTTTGTTTTCTAGCTGCCTTTATTATTAAATAGCAATTAAAGTGAATATGTTTTGCTCTGTTAGTCTTAATCAATTTGGAATGTGACTGACTTCTTTTAACCTAAAATATGCCTAGATGATTTTCATCAAAATTTCTCGAATAAGCAAGTTAAACATTCTTAACTCTGCAAACCGCCAAATTACTCATTTCTTGTTATATTTTGAGCTGCATATTTCTCTTTTCGTCTACTTATTTGTTTAGAGCTGCATATTCCTCTTCTGAGCCCAGCAAACCAGCTCCATTGTCCATTTGTTTGTTTGTGTCTGTCTAGTCTCGCTTCTGGACATTAACAGTTTTCACGCCGTTGATGTCGAAGATTTCCTTGGATGTGAACGAGGCGACGATCTTCCTCTCTCCGTGGATGCGCGGCAGGAACCTCAAGGTGTATGTGAACTCTCCGTGGGCCGGCACCTCGCTGTCGAAGTTAGGGAACCGTGTTATAAAGTTTTGACGTTTATGAATTTGATAACGAAATTACTCTCAATGAAATCTAGGTTGTTATTTATATAAGGCATTTTAAATTGTCTTCTTTCTTAAGTTTGATATAATATTGTGTGTGAGTATGACCTACACACATTCAATTAGAAATTTATATATACGCTCCCTTTCCCCAATCATGACGTCAGCAACAGCGGGGCTTTACTCACGTGTTGATATCGATGGCCCTCGGACGCATGAGACCGGCTCCGTCCACACTCAGGTGGCAGTCGGTCAGAGGCATGTCCAGCGGGTTCTTGAAGGAGAAGGTCGCTTCGCAGGCCACACGGACCTTTGGCTGTGAGGCAACCTAAGAGAGAGAAAAAAATAGGTCGAATTTGTTAATATTTCTTCATACGTACACAGCCACAGTTTCCTAGCAACAGCTTTCATAAAACCCAATTTCTCATGCCCCATTTTCAGTCTCTGATTCGAACCTTCTCCGCAGCTACCCCAGCACCCCAGTCAACACGTCACAGTCAAGTCTTACCTGGATGTCAAGCTTGGGTTTCTCCACCGAGAAGTCGTCCTCGTCACTCCAGGTCTGGCCAGTTTCCTGGACGCGACAGATGGCATAGATCTTCATCATGCAGTGCTCCACCATCTTCTTCCAGTACTCACTGTATGCCACTGTCAGGGCTATCTCCTGTTGTGAGTAGACAAGTTACAGATGTGATCCGAAGTCCTTATAATGTCAGGATAATAAGCAATATGAAATGACACTAAGTTTGCAAACTTCATCTAGCAAAAGTAAAGCTAAAATTATTTACAGGTAATTACCTGGATGTGTCATCTGCTGAATAATTCATATCAACACTCAAATTGAACCCATAATTGAAAATATTAAACGCGTTACTTTCTCTGAAGGACCACCCTTACTGAGCTAGAATTCGACACTGACCTGCTGCTGTTTGGGACCCAGCGTGAACTTGCCCTCAGCTTTCTTAATGAGGGAAGCGCTGATGCCGGTGTAGTAGACAGAGCGAGCCGTCAGGTAGGCGCTGATGTTTCTTGTTTCGTCGGAGTCATTGCGGACCATCACCTGGGAATGGGTATCGATGTATTAATACTCCGGATTGGAAAAAGATTCATTGGGAATGGTATTATGCTGATGTCTATACAGATTCCGATGTATATCCATTTGTATTTCGTATGCTTGTATTTGGATATGTGTATTCCTGACTCGCATATGGTGCACTGGCGATAAATAGAACACCGGTACACAGATTGACAGCAAAACATTGTGGATTCTGTTAACATTGTCGATTTAAAGGTCTTAAATTCGAAGTATTCTGAAAACCCAAGAGCACTGATTATTGACGAAAAGCGAAAAAGATAAATCCTCACCTGAACCTTGAACTCCTGCCCGACGGTGATCTTGTCGATGTCAATGAGGTCGAAGGAGACATCGTCCTTCTGTCCGGGCTTGTACTCGTAGTACTGCTGAGCCCGACGGCATCCCCGGACGGCGTTGTGGATGGCCAGCCGCTCCGCCACCGAGTTCTCAGGGTTCTTGTAGCTGTCGAGGAGCTCCTCGCGGTCCGTGTCGCCGAAGTCGTCGTCCTTTCCGCAGGCCTTCGTCAGGATCTGGAGGGGAAGGGTTGTTGGTGAAAATGACGAGTTCTGTCATATCTAGGATAATGCAAATTATATGCACTATTAGAGAAAAATAATCCGTTGCAGTTACAAGGAACGGAAAGAACAAAGAAGTCAGTCATAAAGAACATTTCAGCCAGAAAAGAAACACTGATATCATTGCAAAACACGTGAGCAGCGCATGAACGAACCGATCGGCCGACGTGGTACTTGTTCATCTTCATCCTGCTCCAACCCCAGTCGCTCTCTGGGTCCTCCGCCCAGTGCATGACGTCGGCGTTGACTTCGGCGAACACGAAGGGCGCGTCGTAGCTCAGGCCGATGTCTCCTCTCCTCACGGCCTCCAGGGACACGGGGCCGCACTGCATCTTCACTGTTGACAGGAAGAAAGGCACAATTAGAGGCAAATTCAAAGACAACAATCTTTACCTTGAAGCAAGAGTCGTCAAAGCAATAAATCTCGCATCGAAGAAAAGTTCTTTCACTCAATAAATCGCAGATCCCTTGAGCTACAGCGGGTACTCACACTCGCTCTCCTCCTGCGGCGTCGCGTCGATCGCCTGCCATCCACCGTAGCCGGGAGGGAGGTCAGGGCGGGCCATCCACACGTCATTCCACACGTGGAAGTTCCAGATGGAGTCCCAGTTCTCGCCGTCGGGGCCGCCCTCAAGCTCCTCGCCGTCGGAAGTGAAGAATTTGTCGATGGTCAAGGAGGAGTTCGTGTCGTGGGCAGAGACGAAGTTTGTGACGGACCGGCAGGGGATGCCGAGGGAACGGCACACTGAAGGACACATATAGAAATCAGGATGAGTATCTAGAGAACTTTCTAAATCGACCTACACTTTGTCCTGTCTCAATTGAATTTCATTCCTGATAACGAAGAGCTGGCTTTCATATTACCATCAAATTTGAACGAACACGCATCATAACAAGGACTGATGTAACACTAGTCACAAGTAAACAGCTTTGACCATAGATATATATAGCAGTGCCTATGTAAGTTACTTCATACCTGTGGTAACGAGAGCAGAGAAGACCCAGCACTGGCCGTACTTGACAGGCTTGTAGCCATTCTTTACATACTCCTCCAGAATCCTCACGCTGCCAGTCCACTTGTAGGGGGCCACGCCATCTCCGTACTCGCCGTCCCAGCGGCCCTCCAGGATGCCTCCCTCGTCAGAATCGTTGACCTGAGATGCAACCATGTTATTTTACGTGAAGAAAGAAATATCTCAATATCTTGTATTAATTCTGCCAGCTTACTAGGTATCCCACATTCCCCCATCTATTACAAAGAATAAATTAATTTTCTAAAGAAGCAAATACACGCATTTCTTTTTCTCTGAACATTGAAATTATTCCCCAAAAGTCCTTATAAGGTCATTTTCCTACAGCTCGAGTGATGTCCTCTCCAGCAATTTCGCAAGGACTCACCCCAGCGGAGATGCCTCGCACCACGCGGACGGGATTTCCGCGCTCGCTGTCGGCAATGCGGCTCAACTCGAGGATGTACACGGCGACGGGGAGAGCCACGTCGTCGAACTGGCCGAAGACCCAGGGTCGTCCACGCGCGCGGCTGAAGGGGCCGACGTAGACCTTGCCCTTGTCGTTAATCACATACTCCTCGCGCTTATCGTCGTCATCGAGGTACACGTTGTCATCTGGCGACAAGAAATTCGCCCAGCAATTAAGTACCATTATGGGATTTGAAGGAACATAGAAAAAGTATGGAGAATTTTTTTTTTCACTCCATGGATTACTCAAAAGAGGCGTCTCTTCTGTAACAAAAGGTCCAATTTCCCAACAAAGACTACATGCAAAAGCAAGAGAATAATTACCTTTGCACCAGGGGTTGAAGAGGACGTAGCAGTCAGTCTCGTCAGTGTAGACGTTCTGGCCATGCCCCTGAGTCGTGTCCTGGAGGCCACAGCGGACTTCGAGCCTCCAGATCCCCACCATTGCGGAGGCGGGGATGTACACCTGAAATCAAGTTACGAGTCTTATTTCAGATGCATATAAAAAGTCGCTGCATTTGAGCTTTCAGTCATAAGCACAGATAAAGGATTAAATTTGACTTGTACGGATATTTTTTTCTTAATGTGATGTCGACTTTCACTGCATGTTAAATATTTCTAACTCGCAATAAGTACCAGTCAATTTTGCAAATAAGAAATGTCTAGGAATATTTTTGGAAACTCACCTGGAGGACGAGATCACGGGCGCGGGTGCCGGGGTCGATGCGGCAGTCCCAGTCGTCCTTGGTCTTGGTGAACTTGTCGTTCTCCACGGGGATGATGGCCTTGGTGCCCTTCTGGACCGAGGGCTTGTGGCCTGTCAAGAGAACGTGGTCATAGAGTGACTGTTCTTGTTGGAACCTCCCTAGAATCCTTACACGATCATGAAGTGGATATCCAATGAACATAATGTATGAAACCTGAACTCTTTGTCCATTAACGACCCTGGAAACAGTACTCACCGAAGTTGAAGTGCAAGAGAACGCGATCCTTCTTCACGTCGTAGTTCTCCTTGAACCTGAGGGCCAGGTAGAAGGTCTGGCCACGGCGGAGGATGGGCTTGGGCTCCGTCTCGTCGTGCACAAGGTCGTACTTGATGGTCTTGTGGTTCTTGGCATTGTCCTTGATGTACCAGTGAGTGCGCTCGACGGTGTTGGCGGAAGAAGGAGCTGGGGTTGAAAAAAGGAGGCTAAGTCAGTCTTTTCCAATATGTATAAATCAGGCCAATATTAAAGCATACGGTTCTACACAGTGTTAAAGATACGGCACTCGGCCAATACTCAGAAAGACCAGTACTAGCGTATTGCTCCATATTTAGAGGAAGAATTTTTTAGGCCAATGCTCCAACTAATACCATATTTTAAGGAATTGTTCCCTATAGTAAATCACTATTTCTCTAATGCCCAAAATGATACCAGTCAGTATCAAGACTGCCCTTGCGAGTCCTACGACCTAAGAGATGAATGAAAATGAGCCCCGTATCCAGAAGGTCTTTGCCAAACGGCCGTCCCCATTCATACTTAATATAAATCTACGTTATGAATGGAATGCCTCTACTCTCATTCACTAATTCGAAGCTTTACTCACGTTTCTCGGTCTCGGCTTCGTCTCGTCTGCGTCGACTGAAGCTGCGGGAGTAGTCAGCCCGTAGACTGTTCAGCCAGTTGTTGTAGTCAGATCCGTTGCGGTTGCGAGACATGATTCCTCTGTCGATAGAGCGGGAAATTTAAATGAGATTTGAACTGAAAGACGTGAGATGGACTGGAAAATTGAATTCAGAATTGAAAGACATGATTCATCTGTTGATAGAGCGGGAAATTTAAATAAGATTTGAACTGAAGAATGTGTGATGGACTGGGAAATTTAAATTAGAATTGAGACATGATTCATATGTTAATAGAAATGGAAATTTAAATCCAAAGAGAACTGAAATTCATGCTTCATCTGTTCATAGAATTGGAAACTGAAATAGAATTAGAACTGAAAGACTTATGATGGAATGCGAAATTGAGATAAAATTAGAATTGAAGGAATGGAAAACTGAAATGAAATTGGGATTGAAATTAAACTGAAATGATCCCTTTGTTAATAAAATTGGACACTTCGATTACTATAAAAATTGGAAAGCGTATTGAATCAAAAATTTGTTTACTGTAAACGGTTTGTTTACCGTTCAGTTATTGCTTCTGGCATATAAAAATGTTTCTAGTTAAATGTTTGGGTCCAAACTGTGAAGTAAAAGTAGAATGTATCAGTAACTACAAAGAAAAAAGAAAGAAAGAAAGAAAGAAAAAAAATAGAACATTTCGCATTTCTATCCCTGCCAGTCACCATCCAAAAATATCAGCTGTTTAAAACACAACTACACTTCTACATGTGTACACGCGTGTGTATGTGCATGAGCGCTCGCATTTGATCTAACCCCCCCCCCTCCACGTCTTCCAATAGACTGAAGGAGTAAAACCAGAATCCCATCTGAGGGCGTTGACCTGCGTTTGACCTTGGGCTCTCCTGCGACGTGACCCGTTTGGCCGCGAAGGGAAAGCCGAACGTGACTGTAGCTGCACCGTCGTGTTATTTCTGTTTCTCATATCACGGGCGTAAGTAAAGCGGTGAGATTCGGGTGGATCTGGACATTTAGATTATCTGTTTTCTCTTTTTTTTATGTTAGGTGTACCGTTATCGAATGCTTGTTTTGCTGGTGTATTTTTCTTAAACCGTTAACGAATTCTGATGTTCTATTATTATTATTTTTTTGCCGTTAACGACTTCTGGTATTATATTTTGTATTACCGTTAACGATTTTTTTGCTGGGTTTGTTTCGTTTAAAAGTATCTTTTTCTCCAATTTTATTATATGTTCATTAAGAGATAATTATCATGTGTTCTCTAATTTTAGGCATAACAGGATATCTAATTGCTCGAAATTCTGCAAATTTCAAACTGAAAGGAATATTGGCTACAGATTTATTGTTCACTCCTAGACATTCTACAAATTAATTTTAAATAACTATGCAGTAACAGTTTGACTTTAACTTATTCGAAGTCACACCAATGGTTCGGACAGACTCTCAAAATCCGTTGACTTCAAACGCAGCGACGGTTGAGGTTAATGCTTTTTCCTTCGCACTAAACCACAATCTAATCAACCTAACTTCGGGGAAGGGCAGGGCACTGTGCCACCGAGCGCCGTCACTAGGCTTAGAGAGGTGCCAAGAATGCAGACATACACACATGCCCTACCTTACCCTGTCACCCTCCTTCACCCTTCCCTTCCACCTTAGCAAAGGCCGGTTGATATTTTACTCTCCACGTCACCCTGCCAAAAGATCTCTCCGAGGCCAATGCCCATTTTGTTTTGCATTAACGAGGCTTGAAAGAGAAGTTCACGGTCGGGATAAAACAAGATTTTATGAAGTTGATTCACCAACGCTGATTACCCTCCCCCCTCCCCCTTCCCCCTTCCTCTCACTCTCTCACTACTCTTTTTGGCAGAAGTAGCAGCTGTAGTCTGAGGCAGAATATTAACAATTAATGTCATATTAATGTCACGGTTTCCTTGTCGACGCAAAATCGTTAGGGATGATGTAGAGACGGTCTGTCTTACACTCACACTCACTCAGATTCACACTCACGTACTTTAAGTTACGAAACCAGGTTCACTCCTTATTCACATTCATATTCACACTCATATACAAACACACTCATTCATATTAACAAGGTGTGTGTGTTTGTTTGTGTGAGTGAGTGAGTGAATAAATGCGTGCGTGTGTGTCATTTCTGTGTGTGTGTGTGTGTGTGTGTGTGTGTGTGTGTGTGCGCATGTATGTGCGTGTGTGTGTGTGCGTGTGCGTGTATGCCCATTTAGAATACCCATCCTCTCGTGACAGGACACGCCACCTTCACCAATCTTCCCACAGCCTTTCCTACATGACACTGACTCCCCCCCCCCCCGCCCCCCCCCGCCCCCTTCCGAAAATACAACATTACGACCTCTGCTTCCACATCCTCCCCTGCAAGCCTGTGCACGTCGGGGTTTCCCTGGGCACGACTCCCCCGCCCCCCCTTTTCCGTGTATTTCCGTATCGTGCAACAGCCGTACATGTCTTCTGTTGCCAGTGCCACGCCTGGCCCTCGCCCGCCCATGGAGTGCCAATGGTTGTCAGGCGAGTCTTTCAAAAGGGGGGGAGGAGGGGGGGTGCCATATAACTTGTGGCAGACAGATACTTCCGGTATGGAGAGAAAGGGTTAATGAACAGAGGATGCTTGTCGTAAAGGTGTGTGTGTGTGTGTGTGTGTGTGTGTGTGTGTGTGTGTGTGTGTGTGTGTGTGTGTGTGTGTGTGTGTGTGTGTGTGTGTGTGTGTGTGTGTGTGCGTCTATGAGAGCGTATGTGTGTGAATGTATGTGTATGTGTACATGTGCACGCGTGTGTGTGTATGAGCGTATATGTATGTGTATGTGTGTGTTTATGTGTGTCTAAGGATGTTTATCGAAGAGATGCATTTTTGTGCATGGGTGTATATAGTATAAATGTGAAATACGGCGTGTGTACATCAATCTATCTCCACGCACGTGTTTGTGTGTATGTCTATGACTGTATATGTCTATGACACGCGTCCATGTATGTGCGCATGTACCTATGTGTATTTGTTATATAATTCCCCGGTGTATGTGTGGGCGCAGTCATGTCTACGCATAAATCCACCCAAAGTCTCAAATTCCACGACCATCCACACGGCACCTGACGACCACTGACGACCACACACACACACACACACACGACCTCCCGGATGCCGCCACACGACCACAGGAATGAACGTTACAATCAGCTGCGTGTTTGTTTGTTTGTTTGTCTAAGCTCTGGGTTTTCCACTAAACTCGCGATCTCAAGGTTATTTGTATTATGTCTGTTTCCATTACACTCGTGGTGGATGATTTTGCTATTTCTGCAACATCCGCAATTTGGTTGGTTTGGATGTTGATTTATATCATCACTATTAGCATTATCATTATCATCATTATTGTTATTATTATTATCATTATCATAAATTATCATTATTATTACTATTATGTTTACTATCATTATTACTATTATCATTGTGATTATTATCATTATCATTATCAGTATTATTATTATTATGGTAAAAGGCATTGATAGTTTTTTAAAATACTGGTGTCATTATAATTTTTTTCTATTGATACTAATGTTAGTACCATTTCTCTGCTATTACTCTATAATCATTATCCTCACTTTAATTATCATTGCTATAATGTTACTGATATTGTCATTGATATGATAGTAATCATTATCTTTACTATTATCATTGTTATCATCATTATTATTACCACTATTGCTATTACTATCATTCTCATTATCATCTTTCATATTATCATGAACATTTATCAGTGTTGTTATCGTTATCACCACTGCCATTATTGTCATGACCATTATCGCTGTAATCATTATCATGAACAATTTTCATCACTATAATCATCACTACGATCCTTTTCATTAATTTCTTTTCAATTACTAACACGATTAATGATTTGATGGAATTCGTATGTAAAAAAAAAATCTTGAAAATTGTCATCACTATCTTTCGTGTCAATATTCTGATCAGGTCATTTTCACTGTAAACACTAACACTAACGTACTTATACACTTTTATGAAAGAAAGATTTAAGAAAATAATAAACATTGTAAAAAAAAAAAAATCGAATCGCAAAACTATACCTGTTTGGTGTTCGGTCGCTTATAACAGTAAAATAGGTGGTTCTGGCGTCTATAGTTTCTATAACCGTAAGCTGCCTCGTAGACCTCGTTCGCTCTTCCTCAATGAACTGAGCTTCACTGGCGAAAGTCTGGAGTATTTATAAGACCTCCTTCACCCCCCCTCTCCTCCCTGGCTATGCCCCTCCCCCCTGTCTCTCCATTTCCTCTCCTCCTCCTTCTCCTCCCCCTCTTCCGAAAAAGAAACGCTGGTCAGGGACAGTACTGCGGGAAACCACGGAGGAAGATTTAGTTCTTACGCGTCTCGGAGGCGGGCGGACGCGTCACGGCCCAGTTCTCCGTCAAAGTCCTTTACTCATCGTCAGGATATTACTACAGAAGGAGGCGCGTCACTCCACGACCTCTCCGGAAGTGGTGTGTGTGTGTGACGCCCTCCTGTTGAAGCATTTTTTTTCGTGAATGGGGTGCCAGCCGCGTGGCGCTATTTATAGATTTTTGTTTGTTTACCTTTCGGGCTTTCGCTGACGTCACGGGTGCTTGGAAGCCTGTGATTGTCGCCTTATTTATAGATGTGATGCGGGAGGAACATATGTCTATTGATCTATTTCTCTCTCTCTCTCTCTCTCTCTCTCTCTCTCTCTCTCTCTCTCTCTCTCTCTCTCTCTCTCTCTCTCTCTCTCTCTCTCTCTCTCTCTCTCTCTCTCTCCTTTACTCTCACTCAGCATAAAAGTAAATGTACACCGAGAGAGGCGCACATATATTACTCATGCATACGTATATACGTCCACGTATGTATATATATATATATATATATATATATATATATATATATATATAAATAAATATCTTTACACACACACACACACACACACACACACACACACACACACACACACACACACACACATATATATATATATATATATATATATATATATATATACATATACGTAATATATATATAATATATATATATGTATATATATAAACATACATACATATATATATATATATATATATATATATATATATATATATATATATATATATATATATATACACACACACACACACACAGACACACACACACACACACACAGACACACACACACACACACACATATATATATATATATATATATATATATATATATATATATATATATATATATATACACATAAATATATACTGAAAGTGTTCTATCCCTTTCCCTCCCTCCCTCTCTTTTTCATATTTCCTCTCACTTTCGTTCTCTGTCATTCTTGTCTCTCTCCTCCCCCTCTCTCGTCTTCTTTCTTCCCCCCTCTCTCGTCTTCTTTCTTCCCCCCTCTTTCGTCTTCTTTCTCCCCCCTCTCTCCCTTCTTTCTTCTCTCTCTCATCTTTCTCCCCCCTCTCTCTCTTTGTCCCCCCTCTCTCCATCTCTCTATCCCTCCCTATCTCCCCGCTTTCTCCCTATCTAAAGCATCAACTTTTACACACAACATAATCTTAATTTGCATATCAGTTCAGAAGTCATTGATAATAAAAATAAACGTATCATTCATATTTTTTGGGGAAGTCTGTTTGGATGTGTGTGTTTGCAAGTGTGTGTATGTATACGTGTGTATGTACGTACGTTCTTATCTTGTCAGTGCATGTCACCTGCTCTTGGAATCATCGAAAAATAAGGGAATACAGGCCTTATGAATCGAAGGAAAGAAGTACCTTGAACAAACAAGTGGTAGGCCTACACTCTGCATAAACCAAAACAGCTGCGGCGGTTACATAAAATTACACACACATACGTACATACATGCACACGTATACATACTCACACATACTTGCAAACACACACATCCAAACAGACTTCATAAAAAAGATGTTTATCAGCTATAAATAAACACCAAAACAGGCTTCATAAAAAATTGGCTAAATAAAAAAGAGCTGTAGCGTCTACACAGGCCCTATACAACCCTAAAACAGGTGTATTCATTACAGAACCAATAACAGGTATAACGGCTCCACAACCAAAAGACAGGTGCATCTATGGTAAAAATAACCGGTGTAACAACACACACAAACAGGTGCATCTAATACACCACAAATATCAGGTGTTACAAAACACACAAACAGGTACATCTAATACACAACACATAACAGATGTAATAACACACATACACAAACAGGTGCATCTAATACACAACCAATAACAGGTGTAACAAAACACATACAAACAGGTGCATCTAATATACAACGTATAACAGATGTAATACCACACACACAAGCCGGTGCACCCAATACACAACCAACAACAGGTGTAACAACACACACACACACAAGTGCATTGACTAACACAACCCCAGACAGGCGCGCAGGTTCCACAATCATCAGGAAAGAGTACAACACTTGTAAGAATGACGTCACATCCGCTGAGTGCACGGAAGCGCCTGTGTCTGTCAAGATCTGTCCAAATATAGTCCTACACACAGGGCGAGGGTGTACACATGTCCGTGTAGGTGTCCGCATGAGTGTACGTGAAACTCGACTTGTGTGGAGGTGAGGGCGTGGGTGTAGCTGTATTAATGATACCTTTATCTCTGTTTATCTGTTTCTGCTTCTGTTGGTTTATCTGCTTGTCCTTATTTCTCTATCTTCTGTCGCTCACTATTACCCTCTTATACCTATTCTCTTCTCTCTCTCATTACCTCTTTCTACCTCTTACTCTTCCTTTCTTTTCTCTCTCTCATTACCTTTCTACCTTTTACTCTTCCGTTTCCTTTCACTCTCTCTTTCGCGATCTCTTTCTACGTCTTTACTCTTCCTTTCTTTTCTCAGTCAATCCCTCTTTCTGCCTCTCATTCTCCTTCCCTTTCCCTTTCATTCTCTCTGCCTATCCCCTGCTGCTTCTTTCTCTCCTTCTCCCTTTGTTAAAAATACGTGTACCTGCACATACACATAAATT
>NC_091587.1:6986534-6994034 GCF_042767895.1 Penaeus vannamei | reverse complement strand
TCTTTCACCCTATTAATACCTGGTCATTCCACCATTCACTCTACCGTCTCTTCGTGACTCACTCTTCACCCTAAAACTCCGTGACTCCATCCTTCACTCTCCTACCGGTTTAACCTTCACTCTAAAACCTCGTTACTCCACCCTTCACCCTATTAATCCTTAGTGAACTCCATCTTTCACCCTATTAATACCTAGTCATTCCACCCTTCACCTTAAAACCTCCTCGTCACTCCACCCTTCACCCTACCATCTCCTCGACACTCGTTTATTCACCCTAAAACCTCTCTGTGACTACACCCTTCGCCCTAAAACCTCCTCGTTACTCCATCTTTCACCCTAATCCTTAGTCACTCCACCCTTCACCCTATTAATCCTTATCCACTTCACCCTTCACCCTAAAACCTCTCTGTGACTACGACCTTCACCCTAAAACCTCCTCGTTACTCCACCCTTTGTCACGCCACCTCTCACCCTAAGACCACCTCGCCACTCCACCCTTCACCCTATTAATCCTCAGACACTCCTTCACCCTAAAACGTCTGCATCATTCCATCCCTACTCCACTCCGCTACACTACCTTCCACCCTACTAAATCCTCGTCACTCCATCCTTCACCCTTAAAATGCTCCTTCGCCTCTATCCTTATCCCCTAAATCACTCTTAAAAGTGTTTTTTGTATCACCCTACTTCATCAAGAGAGAGAGAGAGAGAGATAGAGCGAGAGAGAGAGAGAGAGAGAGAGAGAGAGAGAGAGAGAGAGAGAGAGAGAGAGAGAGAGAGAGAGAGAGAAGAGAGAGAGAGAGAGAGAGAGAGAGAGAGAGAGAGAGAGAGAGAGAGAGAGAGAGAGAGAGAGAGAGAGAGAGAGAGAGAGAGAGAGAGAGGGAGAAAGAGAAAGAGAGGGAGAGGGAGAGGGAGAGTGGGAGAGGGAGAGGAAGAGGGAGAGGGAGAGGGAGAGTGGGATGAGGGGGAGGGAGAGAGAGAGAGAGAGAGAGAGAGAGAGAGAGAGAGAGAGAGAGAGAGAGAGAGAGAGAGAGAGAATAGAGAGAGAATAGAGAGAGAATAGAGATAGATAGACAGATAGAGAGAGAGTGAGAGAGAGAGAGAGAGAGAGAGAGAGAGGAGAGAGAATAGAGAGAGAATAGAGAGAGAATAGAGAGAGAATAGAGAGAGAATAGAGATAGATAGACAGATAGAGAGAGAGATAGAGAGAGAGAGAGAAGGGCGAGTAACGAAAAGAAACAGCAAGAGGGAGAAAATATAATTTGTATACTGCGTGGGATTCGGTTCATATGCAAATGAGGGTTGAGATAAGGGTGATTCGCAGCTCACGATTGGTGAATGAAGGGTTGAGGGTGATAATTCTAATCTAAGTGTTTTCTTTTCTCTCTCTCTCTCTCTCTCTCTCTCTCTCTCTCTCTCCTTATTTCTTCCCTTTCTCTTCTAATTCTTTCTTCACCCTTCTTTTATCACTTCACCCTTCACTTAACTCTCTGTCGCCATTCCGTCCTTCACCCTTCACCTTATCTCTCCTCCGTTATTCCTTCACCCTTCACCTTATCTCTCCTTCGCCATCCCCTCCTTCAGGTTTCACCCTTCATCCTTCCCCTTCATCCTTCCCCTTCGGCACTTCACCCTTTTATCACCTCACCCTTCTTTCTATCTCTCATTTGCCATTCCATCCTTCATCCTTCACCCTCTCTCCCCTTCGTTTTTTCCATCCTTCCTTCTTCACCCTACTTTGTCTTCATTATTATCTCTCTTGCGCCTCTCCATCATACACCCTTCACCCTACTTATCCTTCGTCATTCCTTCATCCTTCATCCTGTTCCTACACTTCATCCTTCACCATACTCCTACATTTCACCCTTCACTCTCCCTCTCCTTCTCCATTCCTTCACCCTTCACCCTACTCCTCCTATACTTCAACCTTCACCCTACTTATCCTTCGTTATTCCTTCACCCTTCATCCTGTTCCTACACTTCATCCTTCACCCTTCACTCTACTCCTACATTGCACCCTTGACTCTCCCTCCCCTTCTCCATTCCTTCACCGCTCACCCTACTCCTCCTATACTTCCACCTTCACCCCACTTATCCTTCGTTATTCCTTCACCCTGTTCCTACACATCATCCTTCATCCTTCACCCTACTCCTACATTTCACTCTTCACCCTACTTATCCTTCGTCATTCCTTCACCCTTCATCCTACTCCTACATTTCATCCTTCACTCTACCTCTTCATCGCTATTCCATCCTTCACCCTTCACCCTGCTCCTACGTTTCATCCTTCACCCTATACATTTCATCATTCACTCTACCTTTCCTTCGCCATTCCTTCATCCTTCACTCTACTCTTCCTATACTTCAACTTTCACCCTACTTATCCTTCGTCATTCCTTCACCCTTCGCTCTACCTCTCCATTCCTTCACCTTCACTCTAATCCTACATTTCATCCTTCACCCTACCTCTCCTTCTCCATTTCTTCACCCTTCACCCTAATCCTACATTTCATCCTTCACTCTACCTCTCCTTCTCCATTCCTTCACCCTTCATCCTAATCCTACATTCATCCTTCACTCTACCTCTCCATTCCTTCACCCTTCACCCTACTCCTACATTTCATCTTTCACTCTACTTATCCTCCGTCATTCCTTCACCCTACCTCTCCTTCCCCATTCCTTCACCCTTCACCCTACTCCTACATTTCATCCTTCACCCTACCTCTCCTTCTCCATTCCTTCACCCTTCACCCTACTCCTACATTGCATCCTTCACTCTACCTCTCCTTCGCCATTCCGTCCTTCACCCTTCACCCTACTTATCCTTCGTCATTCCTTCACCCTACCTCTCCTTCCCCATTCCTTCACCCTTCAGCCTAATCCTACATTTCATTCTTCTCTCTACTCCTCCTTCTCCATTTCTTCACCCTTCACCCTGCTCCTACATTTCGTCCTTCACCCTACCTCTCCTTCTCCATTCCTTCACCCTTCAATTCTACTCCTACATTGCATCCTTCACTCTACCTCTCCTTCGCCATTCCGTCCTTCACCCTTCACCCTACTTATCCTTCGTCATTCCTTCACCCTACCTCTCCTTCTCCATTCCTTCACCCTTCACCCTAATCCTACATTTCATCCTTCACTCTTACCTCCTTCGCCATTCCGTCCTTCACCCTTCACCCTACTTATCCTTCGTCATTCCTTCACCCTTCACTCTACCTCTCCATTCCTTCACCCTTCACCCTAATCCTACATTTCATCCTTCACCCTACCTCTCCTTCTCCATTTCCTTCACCCTTCACCCCTAATCCTACATTTCATCCTTCACTCTACTCTCCTTCTCCATTCCTTCACCCTTCACCCTAATCCTACATTGCATCCTTCACTCTACCTCTCCTTCGCCATTCCGTCCTTCACCCTTCACCCTACTTATCCTCCGTCATTCCTTCACCCTACCTCTCCTTCCCCATTCCTTCTCCCTTCACCCTACTCCTACATTTCATCCTTCACCCTACCTCTCCTTCGCCCTTCCGTCCTTAACCCTTCACCGTACTTATCCTTCGTCATTCCTTCACCCTTCACCCTAATCCTACATTTCATCCTTCACTCTACCTCTCCTTCGCCATTCCGTCCTTCACCCTTCACCCTACTTATCCTTCGTCATTCCTTCACCCTACCTCTCCTTCCCCATTCCTTCACCCTTCACCCTACTCCTACATTGCATCCTTCACTCTACCTCTCCTTCCCCATTCCTTCACCCTTCACCCTAATCCTACATTTCACCCTACCACTCCTTTTCCATTCCTTCACCCTTCATCCTAATCCTACATTTCAATCTTCACCCTACCTCTCCTTCGCCATTCCGTCCTTCACCCTTCACCCTTCACCCTTCACCCTGGCCACGTTCCCCTGGCGCCAAGATACACGTTTGGCGTTAAAGTCTCACAAACTAAAAAATGAAGTTTAAACGTGATTTTATCCACGATTTAGCCATGATGGGTATTTTATTTCTTTGATTTAATTATCTAATTCATTTATCTATTTGTTTATTTGAATTTATCTATGTATTTGTTTATTTGTTTATCTGTTTACCTGTTTATCTACCTATTTTTTTCGTTTGTTTATTTGAATGTGTATTTTTTTGTTAGATTATTTTTCTATTCACTTATTCATTCGTTGATTTATTTACTTTTCCATTTATTTGTCTATTAATTAATTAGGTAATATTTTAATAATTAATTAGGTAATATTTTAATAATTAATTAGGTAATATTTTAATAATTAGGTAATATACATTTTGAATTTAGTTTATTCATTTTAAACATTAATTTGTTTATCTATCGTTATTTATCCGAAATTCATTATTCCCTTATCAGGCTTACGATCTCAAGCATAGCATTTTATTAGACCATAAAAACCCAGGTACTGTATTTTCGACCTTGACACCTTGCCATAACTCCCCCCCCCCCCCCCCACCTCTCCTCCCCACTCTCTTACTCCCCTCCCTTCCTCTCCCTCTCCACACCTGTCCTCCTCTCCTTCCCTCACTCCCCCTCCCTCTCCCTCTCTCCTTTCCCTCTCCACACCCGTCTCTCCTCTCCTCCCCTCACTCCCCCTCCTCCTCCGCCTCTCGTCCCCACTCCCTCCTCCGCCTCCCTCCCTCCTCCCTCCGCTCCTCTCTGTCCCCACTCCCCCTCCACCCTCCCCTTCCCCCCCTCTTCTCCCCACTCCCCTCCACCTCCCTCCTCCTCCTCCCTGCTCCCCCCACTCACTCACTCCCCTCCGCCTCCCCTTCCCCCCCCTCCCTGTTCTCCCCACTCCCCCTCCACCTCCTCCTCCTCTCCTCCCCGCTCCCCACTCCTCACTCCCCCGCCTCTCGCTATCACTAAGGGGTAACTCCACCGAGCGTAGATTAGCGTGTGAAAAGCTGCCAAGGAGTTGGGGTTAGTGGAGGAGGGGGCAAGGTGGATGGAGTTTTAACCGCGTGTAAGTACATACATAAATATATACGTAAATACATACGTTTTTACATTATACATACAGGTATAACGTAAAAACGCATAGACACATAAGCACAAGCATACGCATAAACACACATACATACATCCACGCGCATACCTACACAAACACACATGCAAAAACCCACACAATTGCACACACACACACACACACACACATCCACACACACACAGAATTGCTGTTTACAAATACAATGGATCTGATAAAAAATGGAGCCACCTTAACTTGCTCATAAATCAAAACACGGTATGACTTTATAACAGGATAAATATTATATGCAAGACACCAACACAAAAGTACTATAAACCAGAGTCCTGAAGTCACCTAGCGGACTTCAGGTGGGAGGGGGTGGGGGTAGGGAGAGGGAAAGAGAGAGAGAGAGAGGGAAATAGAGAGGGGAAGAGAGAGGAAAAGAGAGAGAGAGGGGGGAAAGAGAGAGAGAGAGAGGGAAAGAGAGAGAGAGAGAGAGAGGGAAAGAGAGAGAGAGGGAAAGAGAGAGAGATAGAGAGAGAGCGAGAGAGATAGAGAGAGAGAGAAAGAGAGAGAGAGAGAGAGAGAGAGAGAGAGAGAGAGAGAGAGAGAGAGAGAGAGAGAGAGAGAGAGAGAGAGAGAGAGGGAGAGGGAGAGGAGAGAAGGGAAAAGAGAGAGAGAGGAAAAGAGAGAGAGAGAGAGGAAAGAGAGAGAGAGAGGAGAAAGAGAGAGAGAGAGAGAAAAGAAAGAGAGAGAAAGAGGGAAAGAGAGTGAGACAGGGAAAGAGAGAGAGGGGGGGAAAAAGAGAGAGAGAAGGAAAGAGAGAGAGAGAGAGAGGGAGAGAGAGAGTGGGGGGGGAGAGAGAGAGAGAGAGAGAGGAAAGAGAGAGAGGAAAAGAGAGAGAGAGAGATGGAGGGAAAGATAGAGATGGAGGGAAAGAGAGAGATAGAGGGAAAGAGAGAGAGAAAGAGAGAGAGAGCAGAGAGTAGAGAGAGAGAGAGAGAGGGAGAGAGAGAGAGAGAGAGAGAGAGAGAGAGAGAGAGAGAGAGAGAGAGAGAGAGAGAGAGAGAGAGAGAGAGAGAGAGAGAGAGAGAGAGAGAGAGAGTATAACATACTGTATAGTCCTGCAATACATGATAGACTTCAATACAATACTTATAGACATGACTGGAAGAGTGTATTTCCAGTCTGTATTTCAGCCACTAACGGACGTAAGTACATTAAGTATGTACTGTAAACAAAAGCGTTTAGTTAAAGGTTGTTGAGTATTTACAGATATTAATTAAATCCTATTTCTACTTACACAGATGCTAGGGGAGGGAGAAGGAGGAGAGGGAGAGGGAGGAGAAGGAGGAGGAGAAGAAGAAAGGGGAGATAAAGAGGAAAAAAAAAGAAAAAAGAAAAAGGAAAAGGAAAGAAAATAAGAATTAGAAGAAAACAGAAGCAAGAGCAGGGGACAATTAAAAGGAAAAACAAAAAGGAAACATTAGAATTGGACGAAGAAAAAGGAAAATCATAAAGAAGTGAAAGAAGAACAGGAAAAAAAAACAGAAAAAAACAAGAAAATAACCGTTCCTTGCCATACTCACGGATGCGGACGCTTTGGAACGTAGCGCGCGAAATTGTCCAACATGGCGGCGGCAGTTTTCCCGAGCCCGAAATTATAAAGGCCGAAATAGGAGCTGTCTTCGGGGGCAGGACTTTCAGAGGATGCCATTTCGACGCAGCTTCTAAGACGCGACTGACTTGGCTTGCAATGCGTCGAAGGTCAGAAATTATTAAAGCGATTTTGAGATAAGAATGTTTTGTCACCTGATAAAACCGGGGGTGGGGGTTGGTGGGTGGGGACTGGGGGTAACGGAGGTATCCGGTGTGTAAAAAGCGATTAGGTAAATCTCCCTTTTCTAACGTTTTTTTCTTTTCTTTCAATCTATCATAAATTTCTGAGATTGCATTGCAACGTAGACATTTTACTGATTTATTCGAGGTATCCTGGTGTAAAAAGCGATTAGGTAAATCTCCCTTTTTTCTCTCTCTCTCTCTTTTTTATCCATTATACATTTCTGAGATTGCATGACAACATAAATATCTAACCGTGTTTTATTCTTATTCATACAGTACGTAAACCTGATCCTATGTGGATAAAGCTCTATATTTGCAATACATTGCAATACAAACATGTGTTTCTTGTATGTTTATACCATACACAGATTTTTCGAATGAGGTATCACTTTAGAGGTAAGTTTCCACTCAAACAAATTTGTATCTATTTATCATTTATCTTTCTTTTATTTTGTTAGTCTTACATCTTTTTATATACTTGAGAATTTATTATAAAGCAAATTAAACGTATGAGATGATGTAGATCTATACTAAATCGGATTTTTCGATTAAATTATTCTTATATAGGCAAATATCCTTTTAATGTGTAGTGGTTTACATCTAAAACATTTATTAATTCATTTTATCTTTGCGATCTGATTTCCGTTAATAAAAACAAATAAATTAGTC
>NC_091587.1:6971534-6976534 GCF_042767895.1 Penaeus vannamei | reverse complement strand
GTTCTATCTGTCATAGACGAAGAATGCAGGCCAATGGCGCCTCCAGGATGTTTCAAAAAGGGGGCGGGGCTAATTGTGCAATAAGAGGGCGCGGGGCCATAAGCTAAGTTGGGGGAGGCAGTCTCCAGAGGGCGCGGGCTTGCTTAAAATGGATTTTTTGTATTTCAGAGGCATTTTTTTGAAGTATTTTGGAACAAAAGTTTGGCAGTTTTTTTGTGTTGATTTATGTTGTAAATATGGCATAATTTGTAAGTAATGGATCTAGAGTCTCACGGTTTGAGGAAGGAGCAAAGGCACACACACACACACACGCATACACACACACACATATATACACACACGTACACACATACACACACGCACACATACACACATAATAAAAACGTACGGATAACTATATATATTATTCAATTTCAGTCCACATTTAGTTACCAATTTCAGCACAGCCGTATGAAGACCATCTCTTAAAGCTAAAACACATTTCAGATATATCGTGTATTTCTCACTAAACCCACCCCGCCCTTTTTTTTTTGCTTCGATCTGCCCCTGTATGCAGTCACATATATTTACATTCGTTATCCCTGGCGATGTACATTTACATTCGTTACCCCTGGCGCCTTGCCTGGTGTTGCCGCGACCAGTGCCTTATTTTTTTTTTTACCTGTTTGTGCTTGTTGATAAGACATATCTGTCTAGGAAGAAGGTTTAAAGGAATTTTATTTGCGTGGAGAAATAGAATTTTTTATCATTTATTCAAATATTTAATTATCTACTTGTTTATTTTTTTACGATTAACCACGCATGCGCAATGGTAGATGCAGCCACACGCATAAACATTTACACTTACATATCCATATGAAGAAGTATTAATGTGCACACAGATATGCATGAGCACACAATGCATGTACGTATGATGCAGGAAATACCAACATAACACATGCCAATCATCAGTACATAGATACCTTGCGTTCTATTATATGTTTATCAGTTATGTAATTATTGCAAAGTTGGGATTTATATTTAATCTAACATCAACGAACGAGAACATGAAAGAAACGAAGAAAAGGAGAAGACAAGAAGAAATAAGTAATCATTTAACAAAATCGGTTTTCAACAACAGACACACACACACTCAAACAAACACACTCAAACATACACACACACACACATACTTATACAAACAAACATTCACACAAACACGCCAACACACACAATCATACAAACACACACAAAAAACAAACACTAACACACACAAACAGACAAACACACGCAAAAAAACAAACACTAACACACACAAACAGACAAACACACACAAAAAACAAACACTAACACACACAAACAGACAAACACACGCACAAAACAAACACTAACACACACACACTAACAAACAAACAAACACATATCAATTACCCATCAAAGAATTTCCTGCACATAACAGCGAACCGGCGACATTGCCAACACAAAAACCGCAATTCATTTCCTGGGTCGTATGGGAATTGCTGCCTCCTCCCCCATTCCCTCTCTCTCTCTCTCTCTCTTTCTCTCTCTCTCTCTCTCTCTCTGTCTGTCCGTCTGTCTCTCTCTCTCTCTCTCTCTCTCTCTCTCTCTCTCTCCCCTCCCTCCTGCCCCTGCCTCCCTCCTCTCCTTTTCTCTCTCTCTCTGTTTGTCTCGCACTCTCTTCTTCCTTCCCACCCTCTCTCTCTTTCTCTCCCTCCCCCGCCTCTCTCTCTCTCTCTTCCTCCCCTCCTCTCTCTCTCCCTCTCCGTCTCCTCCTTCCCCCCTCCCTCTCTCTCTTTTTCCTCCTCCCCCCTCTCTCTCCCTCCTGCCCTCTCTCTGTCGCTCCCTCTCCTTCTCTCTCCTTCTCTCTCTCTCCCTCGGCAATGAACTTTTCCAAGTGCTTCTAGAAACTCTTAAACTTCCCAAAGAAAGAGAGCTTATTTACCCTTTTGCCGATAATAAATGGTAAAGAGAACGATAATAATAATAAATGATAACAGGGGACAGATGATGGACGATAAGGGGTCTGTATACATTTTCGCCGATATCAAACATTGAAGAAATTTATGATAATCATACTAACGAATGGTAGATAATAAATAATAAGATTATGATAAAACATAATTGATAAGATGATAATGATAATAGATAACAGATGATATTTAAACTATTTTGCTGAAAACGAATAATAAAAGAAACGACAGTAATAAGAAATAATACGAGAATGTTTTTTTTTTTTCTAAACGCTTCTCAAAACTAGATAAGGGAAACGAAAGTAATAACACAATTAATGATAATGGAAGATACATAATGGATAATAACGGGTTTACCGATAACAAATAGTGAAAGAAGTTACAATAATAATAGCAAATGATATATAGTAAATGTGAGATGTCTATGTATACCCAGAAGCTGATAATAAATAATAAAATAAGCAATAACATTAAATAATAAAAAATGATGGCTTTTCCAACGCCTTTAGAAACTCAAAAACCTTTCGCAGAAGGTCTGTTTACCCTTTTCATGACAAAGAATAATGAGAGCTTTTATAATACGTAATAATAGGTGATAGACATAGGATGATTAATTTGATTGTAATTTATAACATTATAATTCCATTTGTTTCAATGGTCATTCTGTTTATTGTCGCTTCTAAATTCTTTATTTTTTTATAGTTGCTCCTAAATTCTTTAAATTCTTTTTTGTTGCTTCTAAATGCTTTAATTTTTTTGTCGCTTCTAAATTCTTTAGATTCTTAATTGTTGCACCTAAACTCTTAAAATTATTTATTGTTGCACCTAAATTCTTTAAATTCTTTATTGTTGCTCCTATTTTTTTTTACATTCTTTATTGTTGTTTCTAAATTCCCTGCGTGCAAGGGATGGCCGTTGCCACTCACTATCCAGTGACATGCGGGATTCGAACGCGGGCCAGCAAGATCACTAGACGAGAGCATAGCAGATAAATACAAATAATAAATAAAATGGTTGTAATAATAATAAATTATAGATAAATAATGGAAGAGAGAGAGAGAGAGAGAGAGAGAGAAAGCGAAAGAGAGAGAGAGAGAGAGAGAGAGAGAGAGAGTGAGAGAGAGAGAGAGAGAGAGAGAGAGAGAGAGAGAGAGAGAGAGAGAGAGAGAGAGAGAGAGAGAGAGAGAGAGAGAGAGAGAGAGAGACAGACAGACAGAGAGAGGTAAGGTAAATCTCTATACCGTTTTGCTGATGATAAATAATGCCGGAAATAATGGTAATGATAACCGATTGTAGATGATAATTAATAATATGGGGCCAATGTATACCGAATTGTTGATAATGAATTGTGATATAATTTCATGGTAATAATAAATAATGAAGAGTAGGCAATTAAAAATAAATGCGTTAATGATAATAATAAGAAATGATAATGAATAATATGCAAATAATAATAAAAAAAAGTCTGGCTACTGTCTTCCTTGTAATAAAAAGTAGAGGAAGTGATACAACAGTAATAACAAATGATAGATAATAAATGAAATAATAGACAATAAGCAAATCATTATAAATCAAAAACAGTCTCTATACCGTTTTACCGAAATTAATAAAGTTTAAAGTTTTAAGCCAAACTCGAAAGTGTGACTTTTGCTCTCCTGAAGTCTCAGGGCGCCCAGACAGTGTAGCTTCCCTAACAAAAACGCAAATTCCTCTTAAAACAAGTATTAAATCTCCTGATCAGGTTGACTTTCTCCAAGACGAAGACCAGGCCATCATTTCGGGTAACTTCCTCCTCAAATAAGTCATAAGCCATGCAACCAGAGCAATTTCCTCCGAAGATGTCTAAAGCCACCATGAGTGTAACTTCCTAAAACAAGTCAAGAGCCAGCCATCTCTTTCCAAAATAAACGTCTTGAGCCATCTTGTCATGATCTCTCATGGGTACAGCCGAAAACATCGTTAAAGCACAAACAAATAAACACCTAAAACAAACAAATAAGAAAAAAGATACACAAATAAGAAAGATTTAAAAAGCAAAACACACATACAGTTCCTGGCGCAGCGAAGCGAGAATAGGCCCTGACGACGTACGTGACGAAGACGCCGCAGAGAAAAAAATCGAATCACCCACTCGGGTTTTCCCTCCTTCACCTCTGATCCTCTTGCATGACTTCCTGACACTCGGGCAAAATATATAAATAAAAAGAGAAGATAAGATATCAACAAACCACTCATTGAAGACGTGGACAAGATACTCGAGGAAGAGCGAAAGAGGGGGGAGGACGCGCGCTCACTGGACGAGCGTAAACAACTTTCCCCCGCGTCCGAAACCGCAAATCATGACGACACTTGAGCGGTTCTTTTCATTTCCGAAATATAACTGAAGTGATTAAATTTAGGGGCGACATTATCGTGCGCTCCCATCAAAAGGATATTGAGATTCGTCGCAATGGGATATTACAGTCACGAATTGCATCCATCAACCTGAGGACCTGGCATCTGGAATGTTGCAAGGGGCACTTCGGTTTCCAGGAATAGATTCGCACGGGGAATCTCCTCGGCAGCTGCAGCAAATGGACGACAGACGTAAAGTAGATAGAGAAAATGAGGGTGGAGAGGGAAAGGGAGAAGGAGAGGGAGGAATAGAGAGGGAGAGGGAGGAGGAGAGAGAGGGATGGAGAAGGAGAGGGAGGGATGAAGAGGAGGGAGAGGGAGGAGACAGAGGGATGGAGAAAGAGAGGAAGAGGGAGGAGGAGACAGAGGGATGGAGAAGGAGAGGGAGAATGAAAGGGAAAGGGAGGAGGAGACGGAGAAGGGTGGAGAGGGAGAGGGATACGGAGAAGGAGGGTGGAGAGGCAGAGGGAGGGACGGAGAGAGAGAAAGAGAGGGATAGGGAGTGGGAGAAAGAGGAGGGTGGAATGGAAGAGGGAAAATAGGAAAGGAAGATGGAGAAGTAGGGTGGGGAGGGAGGAAGAAAAAGATGGGAAGAGCAAAAGCATGGAAGAGAGAAAAAGAGAGAGAGAAGGGTAG
>NC_091587.1:6949034-6954034 GCF_042767895.1 Penaeus vannamei | reverse complement strand
AACACATTCGCCCAAGGAATGTTTAATTCTATCGCTATTTCATTGATTCACTGACTTCAAGCATCACAATAAACGTTTAATTTCATCACATTCGCCCAGTGAATGTTTAATTCTATCGCTATTTCATTGATTCACTGACTTCCACATTCATCACAATAAACGTTAAATTTTATCGCCAACACATTCGCCCAAGGAATGTTTAATTCTATCGCTATTTCATTGATTCACTGACTTCCACATTCATCACAATAAACGTTAAATTTTATCGCCAACACATTCGCCCAAGGAATGTTTAATTCTATCGCTATTTCATTGATTCACTGACTTCCACTTCCGTCACAATAAACGTTTAATTTCATCACATTCGCCCAAGGAATGTTTAATTCTATCGCTATTTCACTGATTTACTGACTTCCACATCCATCCCAGTGAATGTTTATTTCTATCGCTATTTCATTGATTCACTGACTTCCACATCCGTCACAATAAACGTTTAATTTTATCGCTATTTCATTGATTCACTGACTTCCACATCCGTCACAATAAACGTTTAATTTTATCGCTATTTCATTGATTCACTGACTTCCACATCCGTCACAATAAACGTTTAATTTTATCGCTATTTCATTGATTCACTGACTTCCACATCCGTCACAATAAACGTTTAATTTTATCGCTATTTCATTGATTCACTGACTTCAAGCATCACACAGAGCGTTTAATCTAAGCCAGGCAAGTCTTCATGGCGGAGAGTCCCAAGGTCATCGCTATATTTGACGAAGACAGCGCTTTGTTTTATGCATGAGTACTCGGCGAGACCTTCCTGCATCTCTCTCCTTCTTCTTTGAGTTATTGCTTGCTTCTCTCCATCTTCCTTCTTCCTTGAGTTTTTACTTGCTTCTCTCCCCTTCCTTCTTCCTATGTCATTACTTACACCTCCTCTCCCCTTCCTTCTTTTCTATGTCATTACGCCTTCCTGCATCTCTCTCCTTCTTCTTTGAGTTATTACTTGCTTCTCTCCATCTTCCTTCTTCCTTAAATTATTGCTTGCTTCTCTCCCTTTCCTTCTTCCTTAAATTATTGCTTGCTTCTCTCCCTTTCCTTCTTTCTTAAGTTATGATTTGGTTCTCCTCTCCCCTTCCTTCTTCCTTCAGTTATTACTTGCTTCTCCTCTCCCCTTCCTTTTTCCTATGCTATTACTTGCTTCTTTCCCCTTCCTTCTTCCTTAAGTTATTACTTGCTTCTTTCCATCTTCCTTCTTCCTTGAGTTTTTACTTGCTTCTCTCCCCTTCCTTCTTCCTATGTCATTACTTACATCTCCTCTCCCTTTCCTTCTTCCTATGTCATTACGTACATCTCCTCTCCCCTTCCTTCTTTTCTATGTCATTACGCCTTCCTGCGTCTCTCTCCTTCTTCCTTAAGTTATTACTTCTCCTCTCCCTTCTTTATTCTTAATTCATTATTTTACTCTTTTTCCTTTATCCTTCCTTCTTCGCAAGTCATTATTTCTTCCTTCTCCTTTCACCGTCCTTCTTTTTAAATACTTATCTCTTCCTTATCCTCTCCCTTTCCTTCTTTCTAGGTCAATATCTCCTCCTCCTTCTTTCTAAGTCATTATTTATTCCTTCTCTCCCCCTTCCTTCTACCTAAGTCATTCTCTCCTCCTCCTCCCCTTTTCCTTCTTTCTAACTCATTATCTTTCCCTTCTGATTCGTTATCTCCTCCTTCCTTCCGCCTTTCTAACCATATCTCTATTTGTTTCTCTTTCTTGTTCTTTCCTACGTCACATTTTCCTCTTTCTCCTTCTCCTTCTTCCTCACATCATTCATATTCTTTTCTTCTTTCCTACGTCATATTTTCCTCTTTCTCCTTCTCCTTCTTCCTCACGTCATTATATTCTTTTATTCTTCTTCCTATGCCATTATTTTCTTCCTCCTCCTCCTCCCTCTTTTTTCCTCACATGTTTTTTTTTTTTAACTTTATTGCTACGCCATATCTTCACTTCCTCCTCCTCCTCCTCCTTCTTTCTTACACATCCCCTCCGTCTATTAATATCATATTTCATTTCCTCCCTCCTTCCTTCATCCTTACCTCCTCCTTCTGCCTCACATAAATAACTCTTCTTCTTCTTACGCTATCATTTTCTTCTCTCTTCTTCCTCCTTATTTCTCACATCAGTAATTCTTCTCTTCCTACGCCATTATTTTCTTCTCTCTTCCTCCTCCTCCTTTCTCACTTCAATATCTTCTTTTCTTCCTCCTCTCCTTCTTCTTTCCCACGTTCTTATCTTCTCTTCCTCCTCCTCCTTCTTTCCTACATATCTCTTCCTACTAACATAATATTTCACCTTGCTCCTCCTTTCTTTATCTTTATCTTCTCCTTCTTCCTACATCTCTACAGATAATATAAACTAGAAAATCTACTGTTATCAGGAGACCAATATCTCCTTTTATTTTTATATACATTTTTTATTCTTATCTATCAAAAAAAAGGCAACAACAACAATATCTCCCTTTATCTTTATATACATTTTTTTTATTCTTATAAAAAAAAAGAAAATGAAAAATAAAAAAATAAATAAAAAATAAAAATAAAAATGTGAGGCAGATATCTGACACTTTTTCATAGAATTTTCCGGCTTTGCACGTAAGTACCTCACTACAAAACTTCAAACATAATTAAGTAAAAAACAAATATATATTTTTCACAGATATCTCGTGTTTATTTATCTTCACCAAAAATATCGCGAGAAAAAAATCTAATCTTTAGTGCTTTGTCTTCTATCACGTTTCATAAAGGCAATACATCTTCCCGAAGTTTAAAAACATGTAAATTAACGACTTAAAAAAAAAAAGTAAACAGATTAATAAAATCAAATAGAATATAAAAATAAAATAAACAGCTAAAATAAAGAAAAATAAATGAACGACTTAAAAATAATAATAGTAAATAGATTAATGAACTAAATTAGAAAATAAAAAAGATGAACATTTAAAAATAAAGATAAATGAATAAATAAACAGTAAAAAAAAGTCGTTTGTTTTTGTCAAGCTATAATAACAGACAAAAAAAAAAAAAAAAAAAAAAAAAATACACAATATCTATCTTCATCATATAGATCTGTGATACACGTACATGAATTAATATTACTTCATAAATTTGTTTACATTATATTTTTATTTTGAAACGTTTGGGAAAATTCTCTACAACTTAAATTATATATCTTTTTCTATACGAAACATGCAGGATTTTTTTTTATCATTATCTTAATCATTACTATCATCTTTACCTTTATGATGATGACAGTAATGATTATCATTATATTTTCTATCATCATCATCATCCTTACTATATGCATTTATTACTATCCTAAAAAATCATTGGCAATACCTTCTTGTCTTTAATACCAGCTGTCTTTCTTATAATCCTAGTATAATAACGTATATATAGAGAAGAAGAAGGAAAAAAAAAACAAATATAATCGAATAATGATAATAATAATAATAATAATATAATTTTTATTATCATTATAATTATGATGATAATGCTAATGATAATAATAATAATAATAATGAAGATAATGATGATGATAATGATGATGACAATCATAATCATCATAATAATAATGATGATGATACTACTACTACTAATAATGATAATAATAATAATAACAATGATAATAATAATGATAATAATAATAATAATGGTAATGATAATCCCAATGGAATTAATGATAATAATAATAATATAGTAATGATAATAACAATTATAATAATCATGGCAATAATAATAATAGTAATAAAACAACACTAATAATAAAAGAAATGGTTATGAAAACAACAATAATAGTCACAACAATAACAATAACAACAACAATAATAATATTAAACAATCACTGCTCTTTATTTTTTTACAAGACAAACGCTAATCCAATTTGCTACAGTTACCACTATATCTGACAGCTTGATTGGCAGTTTGACAGAATATTTACAACCCCCCCCCCCAAAAAAAAAAAAAAAGATAAAAAATAGGGCCTTATATGACAGAGTTGTTTAGAAGTGCGATCATGTAAAACGTCGGACCAGCAGACGAAAGAATTTGGTGAAAAAAAATAAAAACCAGTTTCTAAACGATATTCCTGGAAGAACCTCAAAATTCTAAAATCAAGTCCCGATTTATGTTTTTGTTTGTTTGTTTTTACTGTCGAAGATAAGCATCGATCATAATCACTTACTAATGATACTAATGTTGATAATGAAACGAATAATAATGATTATGATGAAGATGGATAATAATTAATGATCAATTTTATCACAATAATAATGCCAGTAATAATAATAATAATAGGCAATAATAATAATAAAATAATAATAATAATGACGATATGAAAATATAAAACTAACAAGAACACCAACGAAATAACAATAACAAAATGTAATTTATTTCCCAGTCCTTTCATCGCACTGTTACATAATTTGACTATATCTATCAGAAACATCTATCAAAACACTGGCGCAACTATTTTCAAATAATTTATAACCGTACCTTACGTTCTTCATATTTCTATGTCATAATTAACGAAAATAAAGGTACTCAGTATAAGCCTTTTAAATTTCAAGAAAACGCGTTTTTTTTTTTATTTTTTTCTTTATTGTTCGTTTCTGATGTTAGTTTCCGATAAACATAAACAACAATTTTCTTTGCCTCGAATAACTGTAATTCTAACTCTCCTCACATAAATTCAATAAAAAACATTCGAACATAAAGCACTAAGCTTGTATCCCTATATATCTATTTCTACCACATTTTCCCCTAACGACACCCACATCCACACACACACACACACACACACACACACACACACACACACACACACACACACACACACACACACACACACACACACACACACACACACACACCACCACCACCACCACCACCACCACCACCACCTACACCCCCTCACACACACACAAACAAACAAACCAAGAACAAAATAA
>NC_091587.1:6936534-6939034 GCF_042767895.1 Penaeus vannamei | reverse complement strand
GGAAGGGGTGAGGAGGGGCGTGGAGAGGGGGGAAGGGGTGAGAGGGGCGTGGAGAGGGGGAAGGGGTGAGAGGGGCGTGGAGAGGGGGGAAGGGGTGAGAGGGGCGTGGAGAGGGGGATTGAAGGGGGGGAAGGGGGGTGAGCAATCTGACCCAGTAAGTGAAGAAAGGATATCTAATGAAGATAAATAGATGAAAAGGGGTATCTTGAAAAAAAATAACGAAATATCAGAAAAGAAAAAATAACATCTATTTTTTTCACTAATTTAAATAGGAGGAGACAAAATATCCAAGCCAATGAAAACGGAAAGAAATGTAGTCATCGTAGTCGTAGTAGTAATCGTAGCAGTCGTAGTAGTACTCGTAGTAGTAGTAGTGGTGGTGATGGTAGTGATAGTATTAGTATTAGTAGTATTAATATTAGTATCAGAATTAGCAGTAGTAGTAGTAGTCGTAGCAGAAGCCTTAGTAGTAGTAGTAGTTGTAGTAGTAATAGAAGTCGAAGTAGAAGTCTTAGTAGAAATAGTAGTAGTAGTGGCAGCAGTCGTAGTAGAAGTCTTAGTAGCAGCAATGGTAGTAGCAGTAGTATTGGTGGTGGTGGTAGTGGTAGTACTAGCAGTAGTCACAGTAGTAGCAGTAGTATTGGTGGTGGTGGTAGTGGTAGTACTAGCAGTAGTCACAGTAGTAGCAGTAGTATTGGTGGTGGTGGTGGTGGTAGTGGTAGTACTAGCAGTAGTCACAGTAGTAGTAGCAATAGCAGTAAAAACAGTAAAAGTAAAATGACAGCGGCGAGAGTAGTCGTTCCCTGACAAAAGTCCTGAATCCTAACCCGTTCCCGATCAGTTCGCCAATACTGAACAGTTTTTTTTAACGTGTGTTTCTTTTTTTTATTGTTTTATTATTCTTCTGTTATCGTCAAGGTGTAGTTCGTCTTTCTTTGATCGTTTCTGCAAATGACACTCAATGGAAGGATGCCAGTGCGTGGAATTATCTTAAAAACGTACAGTTTATATATTTTTTTTATTTTTAGAGTTTGTCGATAATAAGATTGTTTCAAGACTCTAATAGTAAAATGAGTTTTTAAAAGATTGAATATTAATATCATTAAAAACAAATATTTTTATGATAATTTATAGAATCAAATGTTAATTAGATTTTTTTTTAGAATCAGGTCATTAATAGAACACTTTATAAAAACAAATAATGATATTCTCTTTTTTTAGAACTAGACAGTAATATGCTTTTCAGAATCAAATAATAACAAGATTTCAGTATCTATATCTATATCTAAACGAACAGACATGCCAGATATAACAAAGTTGAACAATACGGTGACTCGCTGTATCATATATGTTATTCCACGATGTTACAGTAACCTAGACATAATATGCTTAGTCATTGGATCACGTGACTAAGGTCAGGGTAAACAGCTGAGACTGAGATACTCTGTGTATGTTGGCTTTTTCGTGGGTTTGGGTGTAGGTGTAGGTATTTGGTATTGTGTGGATTGTGTGTTTGTGTGTTTGTTTGTTAGCATGTCTGGTTCTGTGTTTCTGTTTGATTGTATATTTGGTTGTGTGTGGGTGTATCTGTCTCTTGTGTATTTGGCTGTGTTTTTCTTTTTGTCTGGGTGTATGTATTTGTCTGTCTGTCTGGATCTCTCTCTATGTCTCTCTCTCTCTCTCTCTCCCTCCCTCCCTCTCTTTTATTCTCACCCTCTCTCGCATTCTCTCCCATTCTCTCTCTCTCTCTCCCCACCCTCTCACTATCTCCCTCTCCCTCTCCCTTCCCTCTGTCCCCCTCTCTCTCTCTCTCTCTCTCTCTCTCTCTCTCTCTCTCTCTCTCTCTCTCTCTCTCTCTCTCTCTCTCTCTCTCTCTCTCTCTCGTCTCCCCCCCCCCCTTTCTCTCCTTCCCTCTGTACCTCTGTCCCTCTCCCTTCCCTCTATCCCTCTCTCTATCTTTCTCTCCCCCTCTTTCTCTCCCTGCCTCTCTTTCCTTCATATAAAAAAACTTCTCCACACCCCAATCTTCCACAACCCAAAATACAATCAAGAAAATCGACCACGCAGACACCGACTAGGAATCTCCCTCAAAGTAAGGACACCTCCAAGAACTTCAAAAATCTCCCTCAAAGTAAGGACACCTCCAAGAACTTCAAAAATCTCCCTCAAAGGAAGGACACCTCCAAGAACTTCAGAAATCTCCCTCAAAGGAAGGACACCTCCGAGAACTTCAAAAATCTCCCTCAAAGGAAGGACACCTCCAAGAACTTCAAAAATCTCCCTCAAAGGAAGGACACCTCCAAGAACTTCAAAAATCTCCCTCAAAGGAAGGACACCTCCAAGAACAAAAATCTCCCTCAAAGTAAGGACACCTCCAAGAACTTCAAAAATCTCCCTCAAAGTAAGGACACCTCCAAGAACTTCAAAAATCTCCCTCAAAGTAAGCACACCTCCAAGAACTTCAAAAATCTCCCTCAAAGTAAGGACACCTCCAAGAACT